>NW_024581524.1:0-20890 GCF_017639235.1 Corvus kubaryi
AAGCTAAGCAAAAATAAGATGATACAAGAAGCATACAGCTGAGTACTGCTTAAAATTCAGGGTCATGTTCTGCCCTCAAGTATACCAGATCACAAAGCTTGTGGAAGTCATAATACAAATATGTATTTATCTCAGGCCATAAATTTGCCTTAAATTTGGACATATTTATTTTTCCTGCAGCCTGTCTGTCTACCCCTTTGAACTCCTATATAAATTCCAGATCTGCCCTGCTTCTATCTGCCAGTACAGTACAGAAGTGCATGAAATTGGGAAGAGAACTTGTTTAAATTTTTTCTTTTCAGGAAAATCCTCCAGAGGTCTAAGGCAAGTCAGCCACTAGGTCAGTTCTTGCATACCTGTTTGGAACCACGAAACAGAACAAAGAATGATTGGAGATCTCTCTTGTCTAACAGGCAGGGGCTATAACTAACTTATAAGGATATCAGGTAAATTTTGAAAGAGCTTAGACAAATTACGGGTCAACTCCCATTTTTATAACTGACTTCTGAGTCTGAATGTCAGCAGTATGAAATAATTTCAGTGTTTCTCCTTGTATCTGATTGTACGTTTGGAACTAACCTAAAGCTATGAAAGGTAGTATCTGGAGCAGCCCCAGAGACTGCCCATGTCACCTTCTTCCAAACCCCTTTCCCAACCTATGCTTGATGAAGAATGATGTCATTGAATCAGGATGGTGAAAAAATTGCATGAAAATAAGAAGAAAAATGGAGGATTCCTTTTTAGAAGTCATGGACATTCACAAACATCAGGAATAGACAGAGGATATGTGGGAATCAATTCAGCAGAAGTTTCATTTTCATCTGCTTGTAGGTGTTTTTGGACCGTAGGAGGAATATGTAATAATGGTTTTATAATCACAAGAAATTTGGCTGTAGGATGACATACTGATAGAGTAATTTGTTTCTGTTTTTTCTCAGATTATTGACTAGTGTAAGCAATATGTTGGCACAAAAAATGAAAATAGAAAGCACGTTTTTCCCATTTTTAGTCAAGGATAACTAAATGTATACAATGTACAATGTTAATAATAGCTTCACAGTGTGTGTCGCACTTAAAATAGTTACTATTCCTGTCGCACTCACACAATTTCATTAGCACATTTATGTACAGGGTTTAATTGACAGGAGAGTAGCAGTTCTTATAGGAACCATTTTTATAGGACATTTAATTTTTAAAATAATTTTTGAAAAGAGATAGTATTGGAAAGAATAATGTGTATTGAAAAATGAGATGTGATGGAATGATTGTTTTATCATTCCTTAGCCATTTTAGCTTAAAGGTATACTTGCTAAAATACAAAAAATCCCAAAACCTAAACTGAGTTTTATAGAACTCAGAAAGAAGAAATTATTATAGTTTGGCCTTCTCCTACAACAAGAAATCAAAACAGAATTGTAGCTGATCTTGAGGGTTTTATTAAATCAAAGAACAGAATGTGATTTTTGAAGGTAATCAATGATAAGACTGCCAAAGACACGCAATGCAAAGACTTCTGCCAGCTGTAACTGAGGAGGCAGCATTCTCATCTTTTAGGGGTTGTGCTCAATGTTGGAACGAATAGCCCTGCCAAAATGTTCAGTATCTGCTCAGTAGGTTTGTGGGACCAGCTCTGGAAAATTTTGAATGAACTGTCATAAACCAGTTACTGCCTGACTTCCAGTTTTATGCCTATCAATATAAAAGACAAAGATGTGTTGCAAGATGTGTTCCAAGAGTTAAAGATCAAGGGAAGCTGCAGCTGACTCATTTACAAGCAGGCAGCATGATGAGGGTCAGAAAGGCATGACATAGGGAAGGGGTGAAATTACCAGGGGTTTGAAAAAATACCAGATGCGCAGAGATGGTGCTTTGATATTTAGAAAGCTATGCAATTTGGAGTGGTGCTATTTGAAAAACTAAACAAAACCCTTACTGTCTTACATTTCCTCAAGGGCTAAAATTCCAGTGGTTAACAAATTCCTTCTCTTGCTTGTCAGCCTGGACATCCGTAGGGAAACTCAGAAAGGCCAGAGCATGATGTAGATTCTTGAGGGTTGTGTGGAAGTGAGGAATGACTTGGTTAACAGAGAGGCTGTTTGCAGAGTGTCAGTCTGCAGGAAGGTGTAAGTAGATACAGTGTGTGTCAGAGTGTTTTCTAGAGATACAGGTTTTGAAACTGACAAGGGATGGGAAAGCATATTAAACACTCTCTGCGTGCCCTGAATCAATTACCTTTTTGGATATGTTGTCATCTCTTTGAGCTCGAGCTCCAACCCAGAAAGGGTTAGTCCGGAACATCATCCTTTCAGTGGGAATTTTATGCTCCTTCCAAAAAAAAGTGAGTCACCATTGCCTGGCTAACAGACAGTGACATTCATTGATAAGAATGTCATACAGTGCATGTAGAATGAGAGGCATTGCAAATGAAATTATGTCAAGCAGAGATTTCACCAGAACCACAGAGTCTTAGAAGGTAGGTGAGCCTACAAGGGTCCTCTGTAGCTGAAAGAGAGGTACAGGCAAACATCTTGAAAAAAAGAACTTGTCTTCCTCAGCTGAGTTAATATCTGGGTCACCCTCTGAATGTGCCTCTACTGACTCCATGAAGATCCCATGAAGACTCCTCAGTTAGGTCCCTGAACTGCCTAAATGTCTGTGTGATCAATTGAGCCACCTCTGACTTCAGGTTAATTTTGCACCTGTTTCTAGTACAGAGTTTTTGTTTAACCTCATACATATGATAATAACTTTCTAAGTAAAACTTCAGAAACATTTTTTGAGGATTCACATTCTCTTTGCATCCTCTGCTCAGTTCAGAAAATTTGAAGATAGCTTTCTTTAGGCTTTTCTTTTACTTAGGGAAATGATATTAGCTTTTGATAAAATCAAAATATCTCTGTCATCCTCTATCAATCACCTTAAGTTTCTTAGTCAAGAGATTACTTTTGTTGTTATGGCAGCTGGCCACAGGCTGAGAATAATTCAGAGGCATTTCAGAGGCTTCTGACTAACTGCATGAAGTGACACTGTTTTTAGATGACTTTTATTTTCTCCTGGTCTTCCCATCTTCTTCTGGTATTTGGAAATTATTTTCCATTTCTTTAACTCACTGGACATTAATCTCATTGCACTTCCGCTGAAGTTAATCCAGGAACATTATGGTTCTGCAGAAAAATATAAATAACACAATCCACCCACAAGCATTTCTTTATGCAAAGTATGTCCTTCCATACCTAGTGACTTGATGGCTAGTAAAAAATTTTAATATTATTTATGACAAATTGAATAAGGCTCAACTACAAAAAGGTAGAAAGGTCAAGCAAAAGCATATTATGATGTTTCATTTTAATAAGAGTCTCATCCTCAACTGAAGTTGTTGAAATTCTGGCCATAATTTACTTGTCTTATTTTCTTGCTTCAATTGGCAATGGTACCTATACTTACATCTTTTCCACAGTCAAAATGCTCAAATGTAGTAATTATTTGGGAGTATGGGCTTTTTATATCTTGTACATTCCTCAACATTATGTAAAGATTCAGCCTTTAAAACTTATGACAGCACACAGTTTTTTCTGAAAAGTGTGGTATGATTATATAGTTATAGTATTTAATGTTCTTTTGTTCCTACCTCAGCTAGAGTCATTGTTTTTTAATATGAAGCAATACAGTGACAATATTATTTAACATAGTAATTCGGCTTTCTTTAGGGCTGAAAGAATGATTCTTTGTTTGTTATAAACAATTGCATCGCAAGTTCATAATATTCAGTTTCAAGTAATTTACAGAATGATACAATGTAGAAGCATGAGTAATCACACCTATCTTTAATGTGAATGCTGGAAGTGACACTGATTGTGGTGGCATTCTATATCCCATCTTCCTAAATAAAATGAAACAAGCTACATTTCATTCTGATCCATTGGGGTTTGGAGACTTGGATACCTATCTCAAACTCACACTTGCCAAGGCTGTCATCATGGTGCTTAATAGGGGAATTCAATACTTTGGTCGACTAAATCTCTCTTACATGCTTGTCTGTTTCTATTGACCATAAATAAAACATTGAACAGCTACATTCCTAAGTGGGAATCTCAGCTGTGCACCTAAATTTGGTTTGACTAAAATATGCAGAGAATATATCTTTTTACTTTAAGGTATTTTGCATTGTACAAAGTAAAACTTCTATGTTAAATACTGCTCTGAGGATACAGAAAAAATGTGTTTCTAGGAAAAAAAGGCAAAGGCTTATCAGATGAAATTCTAACAGTATGGAAACTATGCAAAATAACTTCAAAAAAACTTATACTAAAATGGAGACTGCTTGCCATCCACTTCTGAGTTTGTGGGTCAAAGAATGAAAGGACACATTTTAAGTGCAATCTGTCTTCTGTAGCTTAATTTGGGAATGATGTCTATTTAAAGCCATTAGCAGATTGGACTCTATTATAGAACAGTGGAATTGTAAAGACCTTCTAGGCCATTTTTTTCATGAAGCAGCAAGAAAGTTGGATCTTCATAAAGCCTAGATGGCAGTCTAGATTCATAAGATGGTTTTGACACAGGGGTCCTGGTTTTCAGCAGGATTGACAAAGATGGGAATTTCCCTAATTTTCTGTTTGATTAAGGTTTTCCATATCACATTTACTGCCATTTCTCCCAAGTCTTTCAACTTTCTTTCCTTGTCATTTTCCAGAAAATTATTTTCTAGATCCCTTGAAAGGAGGGGGGCATAATGTAGGCAGCACTGAACACAACACAATCTCACCACCTGCTTTCTTTAAATATATTGAGTTTGTGGTATTCTTTATGTGACAGAGCAGCCTCCAATACTGGGGACAGGCAGGGACTTAGTGCTGAAGTTTCTCCTTGGCCCTTTAATTACATAGGGTGAATGCACTCCATGAGTTTAACCCCAGAGTGAGTTCTTCTGTAGGTACATCACCGCTTTCAGTGAAGTCAATAGGATGCTTCCATGCAGCAAGGCTTACAGCCATCATTCTGATATCTTGTAAGTCAGCATAAATCAGATTGAACCCTGGTTTCCTATTGCCTGGTGATCATTACCAGGGTAACAAGAAAAGGGAAAAAGAAAAAAAGTCCCTGAAAGAAGAATTATTAGAAATCTGCCCTCTGTAAAGCTATTCAAAGGGTTCAGCTGTTTGAGAAAAGTTGCCTGGGTAAAAATAGATTCCTCATTGATACTCAGATCATTAAGACTCCATAAAAGGACATGCTATTGAAAAACTTCTGCAAACTGGCTTTGTCTGGCATCTGACTGAATTGTGGGAGCCCTGAAGCTACCAGCAGCTTCCTGCCTGCCACTCCTGGAAATCCTTTAGATAGTGCAGGCAATAAACACTACCCAGTGGGAAGCTGCAGAGTAATGTTCTACATTGATTACATGCTAACAGCAGGGAGAAGCTTGATGTGGACTTTCAGAAGTCAAATGTATGAGCTGAATACCCTTTTCTTACAACAAATAATTTATCAAATCTAGGACACTACACTATCCTTTCAGATAAAGAGGGCTTAAAATTACATCCACACTCCCCTTAAGCCAGGGACAATGATGTGGCTCTGAAAAACATGAAATTATTCCTGATTCTCCAGTAAGTCAAATTATATCCATTGAAGTTAACTGAAAAAAAAAAAAAAGAACAACGGGATTTGTATTTAAAATTTCATATGTTTGCCAGCCAGTACAGCTAATTGAATCTTTTTTTCTTCTTATTGAACCAAGTAATTGTCATACATATATTTTAGAATATATATTTTATAAAGTTATGAAAAAAACCCCAAATCCATGGAAACAAAATAACAGGTAAGCCAAGGTGAATTTATAACACAATCGACAAGGAAAAAAGGTGAATTGAATTCTGATTGAAAGGTATGGTTTGGTGACAGACTAAATCTTCCTATAGCTGTGGGTATTGTCACAAGTGGAGATGTCCTTGCTCCATAGGGAATAAAAAGTTTCCCAGGGAGTTCATAATATATGTTATATTTATAGGAATGAAAAGTTCAAGTTTTGGTAACTAATAATACTTAGTGTTTTTAAGAATCAATGTGCATAAAGTTGATATTGAGGCTAGTGACTGAATGTTTATATGTGGGTTTCATTTTTGCTGATATCATTCATTACCTTTTATTGCATTTAGTAACAGTAATGGTTTCTCAGCTGCAATTCTGTGTGGAAATCTCCTAGTGGACTCTTTTGTGAGTTTGGCAGGTTTGGGGTTTTTTTTTCCAAGTTTCTGGTGTGCTTTTCATTGGTGCTCTTTTACAGCTTTCTCTCTGCCTTGGACACTGCGTGCCTTTCCATTGCTTTTCCATTTAAAAGTTCTAGCTCCTATGCTTCTGCCAAGTCTTTTAGAAGGAAGGGGGCTGGGTTCAATTTTCCCGATGAAGGAATCATCTTGAGCCCTGGCAAAACCTTCCAAAACATAGCTATGGGGGAGGCTGCAGTGTTTCCACTGCTACAGGAACTACCTTGGATGGATGTTTCAGGATTGGCTGCCCTTAGGAGCTATTCTTACACACAAGCATCAAGTGCAAGAGACTGAGAAAATATTTGAAAAGAAAGAATAAGCTATTTAAAACCACTACAACAATACTTCATAAGATCTGAGGAGTACTCTCTTTAGTCCTCATTTAATGCTGCGTTGCTAACAAAATAATGGGTGAAGTCAGCTGCTCCCCTCCTCCACTTCATATCACTGTGGGCTGCTGAAACACAGTAATTCAGCAGCTCCATCATCTGGTTGTATAAAGCTTTGGTGAAGCTACTTAAAGTGGGGACATTTGTGATGCCAAGAGCAGAGAATATCAGCTTAACCAGCTCAGGCATTTTCAAACATCTCTGAGGATGGCTGTTCCACAGTGTTCATAGATTCCAGGTTTTAGAGGGACATGGACAAACTTGAGAAGAACCTCATGATGTTCAAGAAGCCCAAGTGGAAGGTGCTGCACTTGAGTTGGGGCTTTCCCAGATTTGAGTACAGATGAGGAGAAGTCATTAAGACAAGCCCTGCTGAGAAGGACTTCCGGATTCTCCTGGATGAGAAGCAGGAGACAGGAGAGAGGGGAGCTCAGTGGGGCTGGGCAGGAGGAAGCTGGTGGCAGAGGGAGTGGGGGCAGGAGTATCAGGGACCTGGGAGCAAGTAGGAGAGGGGATGAGGGAGCTGGGTGGTACTGTGTCCTGCCCAGGCTGGACACCCTCTGGGGTCCCAGGAGCTGGCATTTCTTCCCCGGCCCTTGTCCATCTGAGCCTCCACCATACACCCTGGCACTCACCCCTGCCCAGCCTGCACCACCGCAGCCCTTCCTGCTCTGCTGTGCCTTGGTGATAGCCCCATTGTGACCTGTCCCTTCTGCTGTCACTGAGGATGGAATACCCACAAAGATCTCCTCACCTCTCACCTTCCTTCTACATTTACTTTTTTTCCCATTCACTTTTTTTTTCTCCACTTTTGTCTGCTCCATTCTCCCATTTCATTTCTTCCCCCTGTTTCAGGGCCTGGTTGCCAGAGTCTCTTGGGAGGCAGTCCTGAAGGGTAAAGTAGTCCAGGAAGGCTGGGCATTCTTCTGGAAGGAAATCAGTTTTCTAGGTAAAAAATACCTGCATGGCCAGGCTCAGAGAGTGGTGGGGAATGGAGTTGCATTCAGCTGGCACCCTGTCACCGGTGATGTTCTTCCCAGGGTTCAGTGTCGGGGCCAGTCTTGTTTACTCTGCTTCCAGCAAGATCAGGGAGAGAAGTGAGAAAACTCATGGGTTGAGATAAAGACAGTTTAATAGGGAAAGCAAAAGCTGTGCCAACAAGCAAAACAAACCAAGGTATTAATTCACCACTTCCCATGGGCAGGCAGGTGTTCAGCCATCTCCAGGAGAGCAGTTTCCCATCACATGTAATGGTTACTTGGGAAGACAAACACCATCACTCCAAATGTTTCCCCCTTCCTCCTTCTTCCCCCCACTTCATATTCTGAGTGTGGTGTCATATGGTCTGGAATGTCCCTTGGGTCAGATTGTGTCACCTGTCTCGACTGTGTCTCCTCCCATGCACCCCCAACTTCCTCACCACTGTGGCAGTACAAAAATCAGAAAAGGCCTCGGCTCTGTGTAAGTCCTGCTCAGCAACAACAAAAAATTCTCTGTATTATTAACCCTGTGTTCAGCACAAATCCAACACACAGCCCCATAACAGCCACTGTGAAGCCAGTTGATTCGATCCCAGACAAAACCAGCACAAGCTGCAACTAAAATGTCTTCTTCAGGATACCATAGAGGGGGTTTTTAGGTTAGAAATAGCAGTCCTTGTGAATCCTCCAGTTTGGGACTCTCTGGCATGTAATGCTTTGTTCAGACCTTTTCTATGATATTCTACACTGCCGAAGGTAAGAAAATGATTGATGAGAAATTGACTGAATGGCACAACAGTGAACCATTACCTCTAAATCAAGATTTTCCCTACCTCCAACAAATATTTTAATAGGAAGCAATCTGTGAAAATTGTTACTAATCTTCTTCTCTGTCAACACAGAATGCAGAAGCAGACCTTGCATTGGAACCATTACTTGCTGTGATGGTAGAGAAACTAGGGCAAGAGTCTCACATGGAGTGGCTGGAAGTCAAGCCACTGCTTAGAGGGTAAATGACCTCAGTAAGAAGTTAAAAAAAAATGCAAGAAGAGGCTCAGTTCTAGTAGCAATGATAAAGGAGAAAAATGAAATACCAAGAATTCTTTAAATAAACACAGAACAAGAATTATTATTTTGGAATGAAAATGGCTTTTCCACTTACCTTTCTGTACATCAAATGCCAAGACTTTGCATTATTCTGTTTCTTTTGGAGCCAAGGGCAGCAGAATCAACATGTTTTCTTCAGTCCAATCCCCAGGGGATAATTGAAATATAATTGTGTTTTTTATGAGGTGTTTGGATTTAAATTTTATTTTGTTTTTAGATACTTTTACTTTCTAAGAAAGGGAAGAAGTAGTAAAGTAGCTAGTAAAGTCACTCAGGTTTATCCTTTAAATTACTTTTACAGACTTCAATGGAAAAAGTATTTTTATTATTTTCCCCTAATGTATAGTAATAAAAAACATAAATCACTCTTCTTCTATTTTTTAATTCTCATTTTTAGGAACTGCTGAGACAGTGTCAGTTCTGATTATGGATAGTTAGGGAGATGGCACAGACATTCAAGGATAATTCAACAATGGCCTGAGCAAAACATAAGCAGAGAAGTACTGTAATAGGTACAAATCAGGTCCTAGCTGGGAGCTGATACAAAGCACTCAAATGCCCCCTGCAATGGCTGGAGACATTTTTAAGTCCTGCAGTGCTCTTACACAATTTGTTTGTGTTGGCTACATTTTCTTGTCACTGGAAAAGATACAAAAATGGTAAAGTCATCCTACTTTCCAAACTAGCTCCTGCATAAGGATGTTGACCGTCTAAAATATTGGGTGCTTGTGCAGTCAAGGAAGCACTTGAACAGATCAGTCAATAGACATTAGCACAGACACTTCAGACAGGGATGGATGACCTATTCCCTGGAGATTCCAACTGCCTCTGAGTCCCTGGGCAAGGTGGGTCAAGGTACTCTGTCCAGCTGAGGTGTCAGAAATTATGTAGGGTGAAATCCACCCTTAGTCTTTCAGTACAATTGGGTTTTGTACTGAAAAGTACAAAAGGTTTTGAACCTGCAGAAGGAGCCTCCTTATTTTATTTATTGCTTCATATTGGATAAGTTAAATGAATGTCAAGGACTTGTTTTTTAATTCAAATGTTTTTTTCATTTGCTGACATCTGTTGTCATCTCTAGTCAGTTATTAAAAAAAAAAATTAGCAAATGAGGTCTTCAGCTTTCCTTATCTGACAAGGGGCAGAACACTTCTAATGAATCAATCTACATCATCCACTTTATTTAGCATCACACTGGCACAGGACATTGATATTCTCTGTTTCAAAGACTGGAGTTCCTCATCACCTGTGTAAAAGGAAGACTAACATATTTTTCCTTTTCATCTTTGACACTTGAAATTAAACTGTGTCTCTGGCTTTCTCACAGACGAGGTTCTTTTAAGACAGCAGATAAAGTTCAGTGTTTGAAGAACATTAATTATAGGTTTAGATGATAAAAACTGGCTGGAGCAGGCTAATTTTTACAAAAAGCCTTATCCTGTCATGTTCTTGGGAAAAGAAAAAGCCAAAAAGCCTCAGCACCCCAGACTGAAAGAATCACATGCAATACATATGGGGAACTATCCTCTCACCTTTGCTCAAAGTTCACTTTATTGGCAAATTTGAAATGACAAAAATTACCCGAGTCCTGTTTAGATGCGCATCTAATTTTTCTTCCTAAGTATAATAATCATCAATTCTGACTCCCTGACCACTTCAGGACTGACCAAAAATCAAAGCATGTTATTAAGGGCATTGTCCATATGCCTCTTAAACACAGATAGGCTTAGGACTTTCAGAGTGAGAGTTTGTTTCCTGTGCATACTATAATAGACTAGGATAAAAGTAAACACAACTGCAAGAAGAGAAAACTTCTCTCGGCTTTTATCTTTCATTTCCAGTTTTTGGTCAAACAGCTCATTCTGGATAATTTCTTTCCTAATTCAATGCTGTATGACCCTGTCCATGGATTCTTGCCTACAGATGTTGCCTCTATATAATAGAGTGTCAGATACGATAAACTTCAAGGTTCTTTTTCACTTGAGAAGAACACTGTAAGCCACTGCATTTCCCTGTGTTGCTCTGCCTAGCACTGTTTTAGTGTAATCCTGTTTAAAACATGTATGAGATATAGTAGAGGTAAACAGAGATTTGGGACTGAACAACATAAATTAAAATCATTGAAAACCTCTGCATGAATCCAATCTGAAAAGTATCATTTAAGTAAAGAAGAAATCTATAACATTTCTCAGAAAAAATAAATTGGAAGTGTTGCAATTACTCTCTCCTGATATATTAAGAACTAGTGAATTCCAGCAAGGTTAGAAAGTGAGATATTTAAAACTGATTTTTTTTCCCCCAGAACAATCAATACAAGAAATTAATCTTCTATGCCTCTCTCTTGATATATTTGGGTTAGTGCAATTTAGAAAAGGACAAAATATACACACAGATAATAGAAAATGAAATTTCACAGTTAAAAGCCTGGATTGTGTGCCCTAGTGCACAGAGTCAACGCTGGGTATCAATTTAAAAATTAGCTGGGAGAAAGCTGCTGTATAACTGGATGTTTAGGGGATTCAGGACTAGAGTGGAAATTGTAACACTTTGCTGCCACTCTGGCCCAGCACAGCAATTTTAATGCATAAGGTGAAATGTAGCAGAGATGCACTGCTGGCAAAGAGTCAGAGGCATACCTGAATTGATGGCCCTTCATTCTGGGAGGCAAGCCTTGTTCTTGCAGAGATTTTTCAAAGCCTAGATCTTTCACATCCTGATCTTTTCATAGAGGCCCAGAGTCTCTTTTGAAAGGCTTGTCAGACTCAGCAGGGTTTCCTCTGATTCACACTGATATGAGCAAAATGCAAACAGACCAAGGGCTGTCACCAGGTGTTTTTTACACAAGTGACTCTGGCAGATTTCAGGGGCTGACTCAGGTTCCTACATCCCTTCATTGCTTTTGGCTGTAGGAACCTACCCAACAGCTGAGCTTCCAAAGCGGAGTACCAGAGCACCTGAGCCTGGGACCCAGTGAAACTTCCAGACTTATTTCACAAGCGGACTAAAAGTCTCGCTCCAAATGTAACAAACTAAAAAGAGAGAAAAAAACCACAAAAAACCACCCCAAAACACAACCGGGCGCCCCCGCCCCCCCCCCAATTTTAATGTAGTTCATATAACGAGACATCCTATGCTGGTATAGTTTATACCTAGAAAACACTGTAATTTACTGCATAAAACCACTTTATTAAAACCCACATAGCATTGTTTGTGGGTATTCACAAATTCGTGAGATAAGAATGCTGACTTAGAGCAGCTGTATATTATACAATGGCTAGGTACACTGTTTTGATTACACTTCTATCTAGTTTAAAATAGATTTCAGGGACTTCAGGAACACTGACACAGTAAGTTGTAGTGGTCATGCAAAGACTATAAGGATTCAGATATTTTTTGATTATAACTCATGACCAATTAAAGTGGTTAGTAAATTTCCCTTAAAGGAAATGCTTTCATTCTGGAGGAAAAAGGGAAATTTGGAGAAACTTGAATGACTGTGGTAGAAATGGGTTGTAATGGTATTCTTGCTGTTTTCCTGTGAGTTTCTTTTCTTTCCAGAGAAAGTATTTGGAGATAGAGGAGGTGTTGAATTTATACCAATTGGTGCTTTGGGAATTTATGTTTTTGCTTTGCCTTTTTTTTTTTTTCCCCTTGACATTTAGAAGAAGCTAAGCCAGTACAAGTCTTGGTTTCAATGTGGTGAATTTCACAGCTTCCTAAGTGCTTCCCTCTTCTCCTTGAGACATCTGTGTGTTTTCCAGAGAAAGGGAAAGCTTTGCTTTTTTCTTCCTTTATTCATACATAGTGGTTGTGAAAGGAGACTTGGTTAATGAGAGCTGCAATGGGAAAGTGCTCTCTGCAGTGTTGTACTTGAGCACATGTTTCTACTCATTGAGGGAAAAAAAAGGGAAAAAAAGAAAAAAGAGACTGTAATGAAGAAAACAAGTACTAGCAAAATTAAGATGTTTCCAGATGTTTCAAAAATTAAAACGTTGTTCAATATGGGCAATGATCACACTGAAAAAGACTACATTGTTCCTTGCTCAGATTAGTCTGAAATGACTTTGAACACATTTAAAGTAAGCTTTCATTGTCATCCAAAGGTATTATATACAATTATGTTATTTGACTGAATTATGGACTCTAAATCTGTGGGGTTTATTCTCAAAAAGTACTTTAATAGGTATAAAAAGGGATGGAGTTTGTAAAGTTATTATGAAGCTATTTTAGAAAATATGAATTAGTGAATTTTGCTCATGCCAAGATTTTATTTTACTTACTCACGTCTGTATTGCCACAGAATATAGTGACATTTCAAAAAGTAGGAAAAATAAAAAATGTTTGGCTGAATTAGGCAGAAATATTTGACAATATGTAAGTCATAGTTCAGAATATTGAAATAAATAATGCTTAAAAAAATGTACATGTATCCTCTCACATGCATATTTCATATACAGATTAAATTTCTTGTTAAAATCTATGTTCAGTTTCTCTTTCCCAGAACATTCATGCAAGTGGAAAGTGTTGAAATTGGACCCACCCTTTGTTTTCATGCTTTTAACTTTTACTGGTATTAAATTTTGTCATTCTGAACATATACTTTTCAAGCTGGAACATTTATGCATAACTTTTTTACAGTTCAAGCTAAATTTTGGCTACAAATGCTGTAATTTGATATACTGTAAGCACAAACACTTGTGTTTCCATAGTACTTAAAGTAATTCTGTATATTAAAAATACTCTTGCAAAAAAAAGAACTACTGTCTAAAAATTGTTCTGAAAAATATATTGGTCATTGGACAGACATCTTGTGCACATTTATTTAATTTAACAATGTTCTGTGAGTCTGTAATCTGCATGAATCTTGAGAATAAATCATGCTTTTTCTGTCCTTTAAGAACCTCCTTGTAAAGGTGACCAAATTCTATTGAATTTTGAATTTTGTTTCCAAGAATTGTGGCTAGTTTTTCTCCTATCTTGAAATGTGAACATGTTACTCATATGAATGCGTTCTTCATGTTATAGGATTTTACAATTGAGAAATACAGTTTTCAAAATGTTTGCCAACCTTTGACTGTTTCCATTATAACTTAGGTGCAGATGTGTCATTAACGACACAAGTTTGAATGCTGTGTCTGTGGTGGGCTGACCTCATGTGTCAACTCAGTCCCCATTCAGTCGCTCTCTTACTCCTTCACAATCAGGCTGAGGGAGAGAATTATAAGGATAAAAGTGAGAAAAAACTCTTGGGTTGAGATAAACCCTCTAGTAAGCAAAGGGGAGGGGTGGGGGGAAGAAGAAAAGAAAATAAGTCATGCTAAAAGCGATCCATAACCAACATCAAAGCAATGCCCTGACAGTACCCAGGCAGTGGTTATTCCCTCTCCATTTTATTGCTGAGCACATTGCAGGCTATGGGGAGCATCCCTTTGGTCAGTTTGCGTCAGCCGTCCTGACTGACCAAATCTCATTGACGCTGACTGTCAATCTCTTGCCATCTTCAGCCTCCCCTCTGGGGCAGCACAGTGAGAAACAGGGATGGCCTTGTCACTAAATAGCTAAAACACGGATGTGCTATCAGCACTTTCTTTGTCACCAGTCAAAACCATGGCACCATACAGCTGTGAAGAAAATTAGCTCCTTCCCAGCCAGACCCAGCGCAGTGTGGATGTAGGGAACACATTTTAGGCATTTGCATGATTGCAGACCCAATCCCTTAGCAAAATTAATGATTATTTATTTATTTTATTAGTAGTTTCTAATTCTCTTTGTTTGCAATGGCCTGAGCATGTACCTGGCTTAGTTAATATGCCCTCTTTTAAAATCTTTGCTGCTCTCTCATTGTTTCTAACAGGAGTCAGAACAGACCTGAACATCATCAGTGTCCATTGCAAAACACAGAGGCCAAGAGAGCTGTCATTCAAAAAACATGTAGAAGGAGAAGTCAAGGATCATCTCCTGAATAATTTGATCTCCTCCTCTACTTGAGAGGAGGAAGCAGTGACACCAAGTCCTGTCAAATAGTCTTAAGAGCTGAAGAAGATGGGTCAAATTCCTCTTTTCCAGCCCCAAATGCAAAACCCAGGAGTGAAAACAACAGGGTAGCATAGTGCTTAGGGTGCTCACCTGAAGAAGAAAGCTTGGCTCTACATAACTCAATCTTAGCTGTCTGCTGATTGAATAATAAAACTAGTATTGTTTATTGACTTAATTTTGTGATATTTTCAATTTTTTTTTTCAACTTATGTTTTCTACTGTCTTTCTCACCCTTCCATTTTCTTCTAGTCTTTAAAGGAATCTAAAATCACTCATTGTGACTCTGTTTTTTGGATTCAAGAACTTATATGAAATGCATAGCATAAAATTGAATGAGTAGATTAACTGATTGTAATAGAAGATTTGCAATTACAGAGTCTGACCTTTGTAACACAGTCCATAAAATTTTGAATTAATTTCTACTGGAACTGGAGCATATCTTTTAGATAAACATGCAGGCAGTCTCAATTTTAAAAGCTGTCAGTGATGAAGATTTTACCCTAGTATTTCCTCTCGGGTAAAAATTTGCATTTTACTTCTAATAACTCTGTCAGTTTCAAGTTTAATAATGACATTGTGATACTCTATACCTGTCAATCTCTGCATCTTTCTTTATGATGGTCAGTAGAAGAATGTATTTGTAAGAAGTCTATTTTGTAATGCAAATAGACAACATGCACTACAGGAAGACATTGAATTCCAGCTTTTGCTCTTCTCCTCTCCTCGTGCCTCTCAAAATGTCCCTAGCTTGCAACTTACCACATCAATTACTTCAGGACTGGAACTTCCCCCGTGTAGGGCTGACACACAGTATTACACACACAGTCCTCACCAAGCCCCATCATGGAGAATCACTGTAAGCTGACGGAACTATTTCTTGCTGGCAGATTGATACCGCCCTCCCCAAGGATGGAGGCTAAGCCATGGAGTTTTGGCAGAGTACTGTAGACAGAGTGTCTATACTGTTGACAGAGACTGTAGATGACACCTGTGGGCATAAGTAAACTGGTTACTGGGTATATCTCTTCCATGTTTGAGCTTATAAACTTACACCTGGAAAACTGCAATGTGAATTGGATCTCCATCTTTCACTCCAGAAGAGCAATGTTTGTTTGCAAAATAGATTCATATGCTATTTTGGTAGCATATGGTCTTGTTTTATGATGTATGTTGGCATTTGTTGGGATAGAAAATACAATACAAACATGACTGCTCAGGAAAATTTCTCATCAAAGAGTGAAACTAGAAGAAGAAAAAATTGCTGTATTTAGCTCAGTGTATGATCTTGACAGAAGAGCACAGTCCTTTGCTTAGTTTAAGTGGCCAGTGTCAAGCTCTCAGGTTTTCAGCACTTGATATTGTTCCCTAAAATCTACCTTGTAGATTTTCTTCTTACTTTTTAGTTAGTTTTGTTAAGGAAAATAATATTTTTTTAAGCTGTCCCTTTTTTTCTATTATACATAGTGGAGGCAGAAGTGTCAAGGAAAGATTACTTCAAACTTTAGTAAGAATCTTTTTAAGGGCTTTTGTTACCGTTGGGAATCTTGTATTAAAAGGAAAAAAAAAGTTCAGTCATTTAAGAATTCACCTTTCTAATACTAGCCCAGGCTTTTGGCTGGTTGGGAAATTGCTGGACTATGTCTGTCCCTGGTAGATAGACATCTATTTCATATGGAAGAGTTTAAATTGTGCTCCCTGGGACACATCAATCACCAGTTATTCAGATCATATCATGCATCTTTCAGCAAGTTGTGTAATGGAAAATTCCATAGAACTGATGAAAGCTAAGCCAAAAATCTACTTCAAATAAGTGCTTCTGTTGCCAGGAGTTTTTATTTCTAAACTCTTTGTGAAAACAAAATTATATTCTTTAGCATTTAATTGAAGAAGTTATTAATGTCTTTTAAATTTGAAACCCAGTTTTATCAAAAATATTTTTTAGGTGTATGCTCTTCAATATTAAACGTGTCAAGCAAATGCTGGGTGTGATCAATCAGTTCCAGATATTCTTGGAACTGACAATGGAATATTTTTTTGATGCAGAACTCCATGAATTGCTTATTCCTTCAATCTATAACAACACCACCGAAATGAAGAAAAATTGCTTAGCTTTTTCCTTCTGTTTTTGTAGACTAAGCAATCAGATGAACATGTTAGGGTTGATGCCAGAAATGTACAGTTCATAAAACCGTCAGATCTTTCCTCTCACCACATGCTCTTTGATTCCCAGTTGTGTGAAATTATCTTTATGTGCCTTTGGTAATACTGGCTTTAATGTTTGCAAAGCCTCTGGAAACTCTGGATGTTTGTGATCAAAATGTTACTAGTTGAGTGCTTTTTAGAAATTCTCTGCAGGTTGTATTCAGATTGTTTAAGTTCCTCCTGTGGTATTATCTGCCATTCACTGTCTTGATCCTGTTCCCCTCTAAGAGCCATTTTGTCAGCTCTTCAAAAGCCTTCAAAGTTGCTGTCTGCCTTACTGACTTACCAACAGGAATTTAAGTGAAATTTAAGTGCTGTGAATATTCACCATGAAAAAAAAATTGGTATTCTAGTGTGGCCTTTGTATTTAAAGTACATCTGGTGTATATTTTTCTCTTTATGTACCCTAACCCCTTGTATTTTCTGTATATTGAGGACATTTGGCTACAAATTTGAAGAATGTATTAGATACATATTAGCTACAAATTAGATCACATATTAGATTTTTAAAATTGATAGGTTTAAGTGTACTTTGGTGAAAAGTATTTTTGCAAAACTGCGTTTGTGAAAGTGTTTTAATAGTCATACAACTATTCTGTGGAACAAAATATTAGTAACTATAACAAACTATAGAAAGTTTACATTTTAAAGAGATGCAGTGCTCCTTACACAGCCAAAGAAGCATATATGCGACAGCACATGTGTATCTTGGAGGCTGAATATAGTTTTGACGAAGGTGATTAATCCAATTTTTTCTGATTCTTCAGCTTTTCCTTTTTCAGAGGCCCCTTGAATGATGTGTTCCTTATGGTTTAATAGCTGCTCTCCATCTCCAGCTGAGCAGGTTGTGAACAATGCTGTGGGCTGCTTGCATTTGGTCTGCTGTCTATGCTGTGCCATTCAGCACTGTGCTGCCTCTCTCTGCACAGCGCTGCTGGTGATACGCAGAGATGCTAGCCTCAGTTACAAAAACAGCAGATGAAAACTAGCACAGGGTTAACCACTCCCTAATTCAAATTCCAGTGTCATTCTTTCCAGAAATACCAGTTCAGGGTATTTCTACATGCTGCAGTATTTTATAGGATGGGTATGTCTTGAATAAAACTCTATTGGAAAATTTAGCGCATGCAGTAGAAGACAGCCCAAAGTCATCATAACATCAGCACAGCTCATATGCTTGCATTTATTTTACTTATGAGCTGTATTAAAGAATGTCATAATCAGATTGGTGTTTGCTGCTTGAGACCACTGTCTATTTGTGTCGGAAGGGCGAAAGGCTTCTTTCCTCACGCTGAAGATGAGGGTGATAAGTAATGACTATAATTACTTTTTAAGTGTTAGAGAGTGCACTCATTTGCTTGGAATGAAATAGGACCTATTTTTGCATAGGTCTTGCACACAGCTAGAAGACAGATGGCTTCTGTCCCCCAAAACTAAAAGGGCTCTGAATTCATGTATCATTCTGAAGTATCAGATGCTGGAAACATATTTTGTGTGCCTTACCCACAGAATGCCTTGTGAATGCATGAGAAAAGGCAAGCACAGGTCAAGGTGAGAACTCATTATTTTGAGAGTATCTGAGAGAAGCCAAAGGAGCATATGTATTCAAGCCATGAGAAAGACATCATCTGTGGATACCTATCTCCTCCTCTTCATGCTGCTGTCCAAAAAGCCGTATCCAAAAAGCCATGGGACCTCTGGATCTCTAGAGCAGTAGAACTGATTAAAGTAATTCACCACCTACTAAGACAAACAAGGGTTACTTGAATTATTTTGACCAAATAAAATCCCATTCTCCAAGACAATGAGAGTAGACCAGAGAACTCCCAGTGGAATGAAGAAATGAAAAGTAGCTATGCTAGATTCAGAAGCCTTGACTGACATTGTGCGTTAGGGGAGACAGGATGTGTTGTGAGGAAGGAGACAGCAGGAAGCAGGATGATTGCTGGCATTTAAAGAAAGCTACTTGACTTTTATCAGATAGGGGGAAAAGATTATTTGGCACTTACGTTAATTACTGAAGAGACATAGGAGACTTTAATTTTGAAGCTAAGAATGATGGGATACCTCATCAAAGGTGCAGAATAAATTTACTTGGTCTAAAAAACTTAAATATGAGTAAAGGCATTTTTTTCTTCTTTGCATCTTAAATTGGAGCAGAACTTTGCTAGAAGCAATTTTGTGTAGCTTGCTTCCTCTGGCTGTTAAAGATCAAACTGACCTAATCTGGCAAAACCTGGGACAAAGGTCAGCAACTACAGTTAGACAATGTATCTGGGGTATTACTGCAATTTCCCATTGAACACCCATGAATAGAACTGGAAGAAAAATGTTTTCTCATCATAGTAAGTTCCCATTCTCAATGGAAATTAAATATTCAAAATGCAAAAAGACATTCATGAATCAGCAGTCTAAAAGTATTCATTAAATATAAATCAACACATCTTTTTAAAAAATATTTTCACTGTTCTTTTGCATTACTTTGTAAAATAATTAATTTGTGGTTTCTTTCAATATGACCGAGTATAGTTGTAAAAAAGAAGATATTTTTAAAATGAAAAAGTACTAATTTGGGGGTGGGGGGATTTAAATGTCAAAACATTTTTCCAAAATATTTTATCAAAAAGGCTGTCTTTATTTAAACAGTTTTCACTTTGACAAACTGGCATTTTGTAACAAAATAAATCTACAGTGTAAAATTTCTTAGCAAGCTTAATCACAAATCTATGAAATACCACTGTCTTGTATGATTAAAGTTATCCATTGCAGACTGCATATAAATCTGTCTTTATGCCAGTGAGAGCTCCTGTAAGTAGATGCAGACCACTGAATTATCAGAATCAGTGGAAAGTGTGGAAAATTGATGTAAGAAATAATGATATTAAAATATAGGCATGAAATTTTGTCATTGTCTCTCTAAAAAGTTCCCAGTTAGTGTCCCATAACCCCAGTCTTTGAACTGCAACAAGTCATTGTCACAATTACTTTTGAAATCCCTGTGTAATGAAAAGTCCTTTATAAACCTACAGATTCTAATACTTCGTTATACAAGAAGCATTAACATATTTTGTCTAGTGGTCAAGTGGCTTCTGCCTGGCCACTTGTAGCACCATACTGCAAATACTGCATGTGGCAAAGGTCTGACAAATCTTGTCAGACCTTGTCACCGTGGGCCAGGTTTACAGCCTTTTGTGTTATACTGGGCTAAGGGATGGTACTGGACAAATTTCAAACTTTAGCTGAAATCTGGTCTTGTTAAGAAAATGTATAAAAATAAACCCAGGTGGCCACCAAGCCTGAAAGAGGAAGGGATCCCACTTCCATGGGCATCATACTCTTCCCAATGAATGCTTCAGAGAAGTGACGGCATGCTGTAAAATAAACTCCTTGCTTCTGAAGAAAGAAGATTGGCTCTCTCAACCCAACCCAAACTGACATTGGAAGGACAAGCATAATTTAATGGGAAAAAGGTAAATAACAGCAGCTTTTATTGTATACCAATTATAAGGTTATAATTTATGAGGTTTTGAAATATAATTTGGTCTGAATGTATAGTATCAAAACTGGACTAATGATTTGTATAAATACATTCCTAAAATCCTGATGGGATAAACAAGGTGTTCTTATGGTAAGTATGTGGTTCATATGGTTCATATGGTTCTTATGGTTCATATGGTAAGTATGTTCTTTTTTTCTCTCAAGAAGATTTTGGGTGTGCATCACCATTTGTTTGATCCAGATATTTTTGTTTCCTTTAGTTGGAATGAGAAACACTACTTCCTGGAGTCATTGTTTTCTCAATGTTTTAGTTGGGTCTAAAAGATAAGGAACAGAAAATGAAATTTTATTTTCTCAATTGTTTTTTTGTGTTCCAAAACCACGGTTTTCTTTGTAAAAATCTTGGCAA
>NW_024581525.1:0-89118 GCF_017639235.1 Corvus kubaryi
GGGGGGGAGTGGCTCCTCGCCGAGCCCCGGCTCCGCACCCGGCCGCGGTGGGCTCTGGCAGGGAGGGCTCCCGGGCACGGTGGGCTGGCTGGCGCCGGCAGGCCTCGGGCACCGCGGCGGGGAGTGCGGGATGCCGGCCCCGTTTTCGTGGCCATCGCTGCCATGGCACCTGGCTGCACGTGTCGCTGGTTTTCCTGTCATCCCGTGTCTCCCACCCCCGCCTTAAAACACGGCAGGTTGTTTTGTGCTGGCGCCGAGTCCCAGTTTAACACGGTTGCTATTCCCCGAGGCTCTGAAAACCTCCCCTGGAAGCTGCTGAAGGCGGTCGTATGGGGTGGCTACACTGAGTCGGGTGGGAGCCCGCAGGCTGGTGACCACTGTGCCAGGAGGAGGATGTAGTGCTGGGGCTGCTCTATCCTGCAGCCATGGGGGCTGCCAGCATCCCCCCGTGAGGAGCAACCACTGGAGAGGAAGGTAGCAGGGAAAAAGAATGCAGACATCTGCTGAGCAACTATCCTAAGGAGATGCACAAACTTCATCTGCCATATGATTATTGCACACTAAAGAGCAGGCAGCCCAGGCTCTGGGTGCTACCAAGCTTTTAAATTCACCTGTTCTTGTTTTTGCAGTTTCATCTTATACATCTTCTTACACATGTGTACACCGCCCACGCAGCAGGTAAGAAGCCCTCTCAGCCTCCTGGCTGGGTGTTCAGGCCATGCCCCATGTCTCTTGAGAGGGCTCAGTCAGGGATTTACACCAAACAGTGAGTCCGTATATTGGATGACACTGTGATAAATACTTGAGAGGAAATGATGCCCAGTTTTGCCCTTACCTCAGCTTCTAACAAACATCCTGCCTCTTCAAAACGGAAGCTGTGACTGCTTTACAAGGAACTGATCTCAAAAGGAGTTGATCCCCCTTAAGCAATGAGTCTGTGAATCCTCAGACAGTGGAGGGGAGGTGTTTCTGTGTCTGGCTGAAGCAAGGTCTCATTTTCCTTGCTGGGAAGCATGAGCAGGTCCAAACAACAAAGGCTCCACCAGGGCTGTCTTGTCAGTGAGGTGGTTTAACTCCTTCAAGTTGCAGAGCTGCTGTGGGTGCATCCTGTGTGAGGATATCTGTCTATCTATCATCTATCTATCTATCTTTTTGCTGTGATAAAACTAATTTTTTGTAATTGGCAAAAAAACCCAAAGATTGTCAAGTGAGTTGAGAGACATGATCTGAGTGTACGTGGGACTCTTTCCTTGGCCGGACCATGGTGCAAGCTTTGCACAGCAGTGTGGGGCACTAGGGCCATGTGCACGTTGTGCTAGATTTGGCTGTGGCTGTGCGCTGGGCCTGTGCCAGCGGTTGAGGAAAAGCAATGGGCCTGCTTGCAGAGATAGAGCCAGCTCTGCAATACAGCTAGGCTGGGGGGGGACCTCTGTGTGCTAATCCTTCACCCCCTTGCACCTTTGCAAGGAAAATCCTCTGGGGAGCCGCTTGGGAATAAAGAACTGAAACTGGGTTTTGGCTCCTGAAATGACATCTGCCTTCCTGACCGTGTCCTGTCTTGAACTAGTGGCAGGGGGCCAAAGTCCTACAGGCAGTTGCCTCTCTGGGATCTCAGCAGGAGCCGTGTTTGCAGCACTGTGGCCCAAGTGAGGCAGGACAGGCATCTCACAGGGACCGTGCAGTGAAGGTGCTGTAACAGCAGCCTGCCATTTCAGGGATCTCTGTGGTGCTGGGTATTCTGACAAGCATTTGCCAGGGCTTGGCATCTTACTAGCAGTATTAGCCCCATCAGAGAAACCACAGGTGTGTCCCCAAAGCACAGATTGTTTTCTGTTGGCAAGTATCACTCTCTGCTGGTGTCCTTGCTCTTCTCTAGGGCTATGCTAGGCATCTTTGCCAGATGATACAGAGCAGGGAAGCAATGCCCCAGGCTTCCACCTTCTCTGCTTTTTCCATGGTGGGGCACTTCCATAGGTGCCTGCACAGTGTGGTTGGTCACCAGCTGGCTGTGGGTAGGCACCTGTTGCCACAGTGGGTGGGTATGGGCTTGGTCTGTGACATTGAGGAGTTGTGTAATACACTTGTGGCACTGGATCATCTTGTTCTTCTTTCTGTACCGAGGCTCTTAAATTTCAAGCACTTCCCAGTCACTAGGATTTCAGGCCTCAGCAGTGATAGCTGATCTTCCTGAAAGGTTTTGGTCTGTTGTATATTCAGGAAAAACATTTCCAGAGCTGCTCCTAGGGCACAGACCGTGTATGTTCCTGTGTCTCTGTAGCATCTAGGACCTCTGTGCTAAATGGAGTGAAATAAAATGTGCTCCTAAAGCCATGTGGGAACACAGCGCTGTCTCCATGGTGCCTTTTAGTAAACCACAAAGGTGGTGCTAACAGGTGTTTCTTCATCTGGGCTCCCATAGGCTGGGAGAGCATCCCTCTCATACCTGCAGAGGTTTCATGGTATGTTATTGACCAGAAAAGTTCCTTCCCGCTCCCCTAGCCATTTCCCAGAGGGACCTTTCAGTGGAGGCAGAATTGCAAATTTGTGTCTCTGCAGTCCAAGAGAAAACACAAAAAATCATGGGCTGGTGAGTTTGCCAGATGAAATGGATGGAAAGTACTTGAAGAGAGAGGTCCTTAAACACACTCTCTCAAGGGAATGGAGGCAAAAGCACAGGGGCTTGAGAGTGTTTATATGGCTTTGAGTACAGCAGTAGCTTCTTCATGCTTTGTTGGTTTAAGTTATGATGATGGCATGTTTGTCCTTTTCTGCAATTTTGACAGGATACATGTACTTGCAGAACCCAAGCAACGATTTTGTGACAGCAGTCCCAGGTAAGTAGGTGCTCAAACAGTGCTTGCTCGAGGGCTGGGGACTGACAGGGCTCAACCAGAGCAGACCCTTGGCCATTGTCTTGCTACTGCTTTCCCCGCTGTCTCCAGAAAAGCAGACTGAGATGTTCCATGCTTTAAGGGCTCCCTCCAATTTTCTCTTTCAAGTTTTCAATCAAAAAACTGGGCTTGATTCAAGCCTTGCCTTTGTTGCCCCATCTGATCTGAGCTGCCCAACTGAGATATTGTGGGGTAGGATGGTGTGTGTGGTGCAAGGTGACCAGACTCATGGGAGCCACAGGCTGCTCTCTCCTGGAGGATACAGTCCAGCTTTAGGAACAGAGCTGCTGTCTGCATGATGTGATCAAACTACAGCTTGACAAGCCAGGGCAACAGTATCTTGATAACATCTCTTCTCCGTTACCTGTGTGGGTCTCGAAAAAGGCTCCACAAACCCATTGCCCTGCTGTTCCCTGTCCTGACTACCCTGGTACCCTCTCCCACCATGGCCTCTCACTGAGGGATGAGCAACTCCAAATTTGCCCTGGGCACAGGAGAGTAACCACTAACCTGCTGTAAAACCTCACCCACTTTCCACGGCACACCCTGACTGTAACATTATTACTATTTTTACTGTCATACCTATGGTATAGTTAGGTGGTAATAGTGAGGCAAAAGAAATGCAATGATGAAACTCCCCCAGGGGTTTCAGAGAAGTAATGAAATGACCCTTTCTGCACATCCACTGGTAACTAAAACCAGACCTATCACTTCAAAACTCTTTTGTTTTTTAGTTGACAACAACCAGCAGGAGAGTGTTGGGAAATTCAGTGCCACAGAAGGTGAATGCGCAGGGGGTGGTAGTGGCATTTTGCAGGTGTGGGGAGCCATAGGGCGTGTGTATGTGTGTGTGTTCCATCCTAGGCAGGGAAGGATAGCCCCAGCAAACACATTTCATGTTTCATAACTTGTGCATGTTACTAAAATTTCACAATCTTGCTGTTCTTGCTAGGCTTGTGTGGGGAACCCAACAGATGATATGGACCCCCTCATGGGGTGCTATGACAGCTCGACCATCTGCAAGAATATTGTCACTGTCCAAGCCCAAGAAAGATTATAGCGAGTACCAGTGCAGGTCAGTGACGTGGTAGCACATCCTGGGGAAGGAGGCAGCTCAGAGCATGTTCTCTAGGGGGGCATACTGGCTCCCAGGGAAAGGGGAGATGCGATGTCCTCTCCTGAAAAGGCTGCCCCACAGGTAGCTCCATGGCACTGAAACTCACCAGGCTGTTTTGTGCTTGGAACAGGGGCTGGCTGAAGCAGGGAAGAAAGTGCTATGGGAGCATAGTCACCCTGAGTACTTGACTTCCAAAATGGGGAGGAACTGGCGAGTGCTAAATTTTGGTGCCTTTTTTATTTCCTCATACCCACTTCCCAGCTGTGAGAAGGACTTCTGCAACACATAGTTGCTGGTCTGATTAGAGCTCTGGGTTCCCATCAGCTGCCATAGGAGCTTGTCTTGATCTCAGTCTCCAAGCACAAGGGAGCATGTTCCTCTGCTGTAACAAAAATACCCATCCAACAGCTCTGCTTTGGTTTGAAGTAGACATCATGTGCATGCATGCATTCCTTGATGGAATGTGTGTGTTGCACCTGCGAGTAGAGAGGAACTGTCCCTAGAATGTTCCCTGTCCTATTGGGGCTGATGCAGCCCAGACAGGCATCTGGACACAGTTAATGATCCCCTGCATCCTCTTGGAGTCTGACCTAAATCTTTAAAATAAGGTTAAGAACAGAGAAGTCTTGCAGTGTTCTGCTGCTGGAAGGAATCCAGGTCTCTTGCCTTGAGTTAAACCTCTGCTGTCACTGCATGGTGAAAAACTAGACCATGCTTTGTAATTGGAATGAAAAATTATGTAAAAAGTATAAATCACAGTGGTGCTAGATGATGCTGCATTACTTGAAGCAAGTCATCTGTAGCTCTGTTGGAGGAGATGAAGCTCTTGTGGAGTCAGGATGGTGGTTGCTCGTCTGTAAGAAGTCCTAGCAATGAGGATGGAGATGGAACTGTGTTGCACTCCTGGCTTTCCTCTGCCTGGAAGGATGTCAAGACATGCATGTCTGTAGTTTTATCCCCTCTGCCAATGTCATCGGTGATGGGCTCTCATCCCTCTGAGAGCTTCTTCCTCTTGCTAAAGGTGTCTATATGACAGCCCTTCCTGCCTTTCTGCTTACCTCTGCTTGCTTCTTCCCTGGTGATGACAGGCATAGTCCAGCAATTAAGCTTGATTGAAAGCTGGATGAACAAGGCACTAGGGGAGATACCATGATGAAAGGAGCTACAAGGGCACAAGGTGCTGTCAAGCCATTGTAACAAAGAGGTTTCTGAATTGGCAGAGCTGACCAACATAAATGCTGCTGGCTGTTGTGGGGCAGCTTCTTTAAATGGTCCAGGAAAAGCCTAGACTTTAAATGCACTGAGGGTGCTTAAAAGAGGACTCTTCAGATGCAAACAGCATTTAAAGTGAGGAAATCTCAGGTATAAATGCCTATTTGTTCATGGCTTTTCCATGTGCACCAGGGCCAGCTTTTTTACATGCAGCAGGCATAGATGTTTAACCAGACTTAGGTTACCATCTGCTAGGATCATGTTCTCTGTCAGTTGCCTTTTGCTGACTCTTTCGTTCTGTTCCTCAAAATCCTTCCTTCTGTACAGATGCAGACCAGTGATCGGTGGGCGTCCCCCGCTAGCGAAGTTTGGCTACCCTTCTGAACGGCTGCTGAGGTTGGCTGAACCTAAAAAATACCTCCCTGCTTACCTGGAACAAAGGTGAGAGGCTAGAAAGCCTATAGGGTGCTATAGGTAGGGCCTCGGGCCTTGTAGCATCAGTGCGTCTTCAAAGTAATAAATGCAGGAACAGAGGATGGGTAAACAGAGGGCAAAATGCAGAGCAGAGTCTCTGCTGGGATTAGAACTTCTGGATTCTCTCATGGGATGAGTTCTGCACTGAAATGGCCACAAGACAAAGCTGCCTTCTACTGCAGCAAATGTGAGGCTTAGACACACCAGCTGCAGGCGGAGTGGGGAATATCTGTGAGTGGCATGCCGTGACTCTCTGCTTCCAGAGCCCGTGAGTCCCCCGAGTGGCCCGTGTCCCCGGCTGCACGGAACTATAATGCCTCCCAGCGGATCCTGGAGCTTGCCCAGCCAAAGCCGCTGCACCCAGACTTCCTGCCGGCCAGAGAGGTGAGGAGGAGGTTGAGTGAGATTTGGAGGGTGCAGGGATGCAGCAAACTGTCCTGAGATTTTAGATGCAGTATGCCACCCCTGGATATGCCACCTCTGGATGTGCCCAGTGTGTGCTCTGGAGGGGAGAAGCTGTCTGGTTCTGCTGGGGTTTATGACACTGAGAGAAAGTGCGTTTTCAGAGAAGAATGTTGTCTTTACAAATCTCCTGCTGGGAGACAAAAAACAGGCAGGTTGGAGCAGCCTAGTATAGCAGGAGAGCCAAGGGAGGCATCTGGGCTGCATCCTCTGATAAAGCAGCCTGGGAAAGTGGAGAGACCTGTTGGAAATGGCGTGTTTAGCTCTTAGGGAGTAGTCATGTTTGTAGCTGGGCAGCTGTGCTCCTGTCTGAGTACACAGGGCCCATGAGATTGCAATCCCTGTGCATATTTTAACTACAATTTACTAGAAGCCTAATTTAGAGACATATTTCTGAGCTTGTTCCTTTTAGGTGGGTCATTGCTTTGGCAGGGGTGAAAGGGATTGGAGCAATCTCAGATTACACTCATTTCCATGGCAAAGGCTAGGTTTTCTGCATGCAACCTCTGGGGCTGGGAAATGGGAGGCTGGGCTGGAGCAGGACTGGGCAACAGTAACCCTGTGAAAAATAGGGGAAGAAGTCCCCTGCTGGAGAAGTAATCATTTTTTTCTGTAGGAATGCAGTTAACTGTACCAGCAAATTTACCCTGAAATCTGAGTGTCTCTCCTTAGCAGGGAAGTCACTTGATTCAGACAGGAAGATGAATATTAAAAACATGGAAGAAATTCCTCTGCACTTTTACCTGGCTACACAGGGTCTCATTACAGGCACTCCCCTCCTGGCTCTGAGTGGGCAACAGCTGGGGAATCCCTGTAGCACCAAAATTACCGAATAGTTCAGGTGAAAGAAAAATAATAGCTTCTGAAAAAGTAAGTGACCATGTCTGCAGAGGAAGGGTGCTGGGCTGCTCATCCTTGTGGAGAGGGAGCATGTCCCTATGGGCTGCTGTACAAGCTCTGTGTCTGCACATCCCTCCCCCATTCTGGACCCATGCAGGTGCCAACAGAGGTTTCCAAGTTTGCGACCTCGGCCAGTGCATCGGCGCGGATCCAGCAACTGGCAGAGCCCTTGATCAGGGAGATGACGTGCTGCTCTAGGCACACCCATCCTGGTCCTGCCATCTCTGCGGTAAGGCAGCATCACCCAGGACCCTACATGGATGGGACTCTTGGCAGAGGAGAGGGCACGGGAGCTCAGTCACTCGTGGCTCTCTTCATCCAGCCCTCATGCTTCTCTCCATGAGGCTGGCACAGCTGCTTCCTGAGCTGGAAAGCAGGGCTTGTGCTCCATTCAGTGCATGAACTGACTCCCAGCACAAATCCCCAGAGAATGGTGGAGCTGTGCCTAGCCTGCATTTGTGGGGATGGGGAGAGGTGGACAAGTGCCTAACTGGGATCTCTGGTGCTGGGCGTGGGTTGGGCAAAGGGCTGTGAGTAATAGGAGGCTGGAGGGCAGGTTGTGGGACTGGCCAGGCAGTGATTTCTCCTTCTACGGTTTGTCTGGTGCCAAACACAGCTGAGGACAGGATCGTGTCCCATCTGCATGTGGTCAGTGGCTGTGAACCTGGTTACACTGAGTTAGTTGCAGGCTGAGCACCCCTAAATGCCAGAAGCACCTCTAAGGACCTTCTTCCCCATTCTTTCACAGGTTTCCAGGTCTCAGAAGGTAATTGTGAGCCCTCGGACCATTGAGCTGTTGAGGCCAAAACAACTCCACGCAGACTATGCACACCCGCGGGATCCTGAGTGGCCCGTGACAGAGGCTGCCAAGCGCGCAGTGGCTACACCAAGGGTTCTGGAGCTGGCCCAGCCTAGCGCAAGGTAGGTACTGCTTCCCTGTCACGGGGAAATGATCAGCTGCCAGCCCATTTTGTGTGGCTCGTGGCACCTAGTTCATTTGTGTTTGGCCAGAGAGATTAGGCCAAGATTAGGAAGCGCTCTGCCAACATGCATGGATTTTACATGTCTGGATGTGTTAATGCTACATGGATTGCAGTTTAAAAAGCCCTTTTGAGGTGGAAGGAGAGTCAAAAGAGAAGAAGCAGGAACTTTCTAATTCCAGCAGGAATTACTGTTTGGGACTTCTTATTAATTGCAGTTATAAAAATCAACCAGCTGACAAAGGGCAGAGTGTACGACATTCATGTTGCCCAGCACGTTGCAGCTGACCTCAGCCCAGTCTGCAGGATGTGCTGGGGAGGATTCACAGAGGGTGAGGGAATGCCTGGCTGTAGCAGCTGTGAGAGATGTCCCTCTCCTGACAACAACAGTGGAGGTGTGATGCCTTTTGTCCTCCCTTGACAGGGAAGGGCAGGCATAGGTGAAGGTGTGGGAGCTGGCAGGCAGCTGACAGCTGGCCTTGCTCCAGTCAGGATTGACCATCCCTACCCTCTCTCCTCCAGACCTCGTGTGGGCTTGACTGCATACAACCCAGATGCATTCAGAGTGAAGGAGGCTGCTTTGAAGGCAGCTTGTTCTCAGCGGCTCCAAGAACTAGCTCAACCAATTCTGCGCTAAGCTCCCTCAGAAATGCTCCTGCCAGCTGCCCACATCACCCCTTGAACATCACTCTCTCTGTGCAATGGCTGGAAAATCTACTTGAACAGAGCACAGAGGCAGCACTCAGCAGTAACACTTTCTGGGAATTCAAATAAAATCATCATTCCTTAAGATTAGTCTTCAGGGAAAATTAGCAGAATTTGACCAAATGTGGGAAGATTCTCTCCCTAGGATGGGTTATGTCTGAAGTTTCTCTCTTGATTGTTTTGCTGTAATAGTTTAAGATGTAACAAAACAACTGCTGGGGGAAGGAACTGTCCTTTCATGCAGGGAAGTGTGGCAAACCAAACCCAAGAGCACGCAGTAAGCTGATGCAACACAACTCCTGAATTTGGGTTCAAAAATTTTTGCTGAAGTTTAAACATCTCCTGACACCCAGAAGTTTTGTGCTTGTGACAGAAGTAGATATACAAAAGGCTACAATGTATGTTGAATTGGCTTGGATTTGGGGCCTGTTTTCTCAAATACCTGGAGAACAGGCAGACCCAGTTACATAGCTGGGTTAAATCTGTGTGGTTCAGATACTCAGTTGTGTGACCCCAGACAAAATAAGAGAGCTCTGCATTGGGATTTTTGGAGCCTAACTCAAAAAAGCAGATTTCCCCTCAGAGTAAGAGAGAAGGCACACTGCAAGGGCTAAGCAGAAAACAGGTATTGATGCCAGAGTCTGCAGAACAAATTCTGAGCTCCAGCTGGGTCTGTGGGTGAGTCACTTTGGCAGCTGGATTGCAGGGGAACAACACAGCCTGTGTGGGGCATGGCATAAGGGAGAATGCTTTTATCTGTTTCCTACAAGGTCGGTGTGTTTTGCACTGGCTGCCCAACCACTGGCGACAGGCTGGAGATACTGAGGCAAGAGAGATGCTCACCAGGAAGAGAAAAAAGCCACAAATGAAAGCATATGGCAGTTTCAGAGCCAATGTATTTTAATCTTCCCTGTGTTAAGATGGTTCTCCTTCCAAAGGAGTAGAGGGCAGGTGACCACAAACCAGAAGGGGATTAATCAGAGGATCCATTAATTGATTCAATAATCCACTAAGCAGAGGACTTTTGAAGGCTTTTGAACAAGGTAAGGTCACTGGGCAATGGTGCTGGTTATTTTTAGAGCAGGCATTGCCCTATGCCAGGATGGATGAGAGTTTGGACTTTGTGCAAGAGGCCCAGTGCAACTGCATTCCTCAGGCTTGAGAATGGCCAGGAGGAGACTGGGGTCTTCCCCTAAAGCCCCTACCCTGTGGGGGAACCCCAGCACCACCAGCCTCTGCCACCCTGGCAGTTAGGGTATGTGTGGGGCTGTGTGGGCTGCCATGCATGGACCCACAGGTGCCTTAGGAGATGAGGCTGCTCATGGCTGTCCCTGTGGCAAGAGGGGAAACCCACAGTGCCCACTGAGGCTGCCTGGGAGAAATGCTGCCCTTCCAGAGGAAGGAGTCTGCCTCCTGTCATGGGGGCAGGGAGCACGAGCAGGGACAACACAGCTCCTCTCATCAAAAAACTTATTATTGCACTGGGAAAAATCCCAAAACAAGCCACGAGTTCTTTCTCTTTAGTGACCTTTAACAGAAAGGTAAAAAAAGGCATTCAAGGGGTGCTTCGCTTGGTCTGATTATGGTCTAGGCACTTGGTTTGCCAGTATCCAGAGCTGATTCAGGCATGTTGAGCCAAACCAGGTCACCTGAACAACATACCTGGTTTTCCAGATGTCCTACTCTTTGGATGATCTGTACCTTAAAGCTAGCACACATACTTTGCTTCTGAGGATTGTAAGGAAAAGGAATCTTTATTTCTTCCTTCTATATTTGAACATACATCATGGCAAATTTCCTGCAAGCCTGGGACAAGGGCATGAAATTGCATTTTCCTGTGCAGCTGCTGTTAATGGTTTGGAATCACTAGACAGGTTATCAGCCATCAAAAGTTGTATACACACATGTATATACATATATATAAAATGGGATTTTTTCTGGTTATGTACATGTTAAATAAAACTTATGTTAAATAGCAGAGTATTTGTATTGCAAAACCTATTGCAACAGAAGAACCCCAAGGAAACCCACTCTGAAGAGCTTCACCATCATTTATAAGAGGCAAGGGGATTGGAGCAGCATCCTCTAGTCCCTGACAGACCCGCTTTCTGAGGGTAGCCCTTCAGACTTCCTCCACTCTGCCAGGCGCTGCTTGAACCATTTCTGGAGGGAAAGAACAAAACAGAGGTTGAGTGCACTGGGCTGAGTGAAGCCTCCGAATAACTTTGCTCAAGGTGCAGATGTGGTCAGCACGTGGGACCACGTGAGGGGAACTCCTGGTGCTGCTGCCTTGTAGCAAGGTGCTGTTCCCGGGCAGTACAGGCAGCAGGACAGCCGCTCCTGACCGAACGGTCTTTTAACCTACGTCTGCACCTCTTTCCAATTCATTTCTCTTGCTCACTTCAGACCTTGACAAGCATGGGTAAGTCCTTATTGCTGTGAGTCCAGGTTTTTCTTGCAAACAGAGTAACAGACTGGCTAAGGAGCTGGATGGTGTCTGTTTAAATGACTGGAGCAGTGAAACAATCACTTGCAGGTCCAAAACTGACAGGAATCAAAAGCTCACCTGTTTCAGAAAGCATGAGAGGTGGCACTCAACAAATTTAAGAACAAATATATTTTTTAAATTGTTTAAAAATTGTCTTGGTCTTCAGGCAATATGCATGTCTATGTTAGGAGTAACTTAGCACTATGTCTGTAGTAACTTAGCATCTGCAAGCCCATTCCAAGAGCTGCTGATTCCACTTCAACACAGACAAAATTAAAAATAGATAAAATGTATCTGGTTAAAGTTACACTACCTAAGAAGAAAAGTAAGAGAAGAGATATAAGTCATGTGCCGGAAGCACAGCTTAGCCTTTTGTTTGGCAATGTGCCTGTGATTCCTTTTGTTGCAGCTCATTTTGTTGCTATATTTGTTCATGGCTATTTTTGAAGCTATTATGGTCCGTAATGATACAACCTCGGTGCTCTCTACAAGTGTCTCTCGCACTCACACTGCCTTTGACCACATCCAGTCAGAAGACTGACAGCCTAGCCTCCTCCCAAAAATTTCACTTTCTGTCCTAAACCACCATCTCCTCTTTGCATCTCATTGTTACTTAATTTTTTATTAAAATGGCTACTATTTCTAGACGATAAAGCTCTCCAGATCTCAGGAGCAATGACTCCCTGTGTTCTATGCAATGCAGGCACTTTGCAGCTCACCACCCCAGTCTTGATCCTGTCCCTAACATGACCTTCATCTTCAGATCTCTCGGAGCACTCTAGACTAGTGGAAAAAGATGGCTATCAGGGAAGATTTTAAGACATCTAAAGAGGTGCCTTGGGTGTATATGGCCTGTGTTTACAACTTGCTGTAGGAAAAAAAAAAGGAACAGTGCCATTTCTATGGAGAAGAAGGTATTTTAGGGGTACTGCCTCCTTGCTGCCTCAAACAAGCAGTGATTGATACCTGCCTGTCACTAAAGCACAATCCACACCAGCCGAGGACTATCAGTGCAATGGATGCTGTCCCAGCATCTTTCCCTGGGACAGGCTAAATGCTGACATTGCCTGCTCGGCTTTTATATCCCTTTGGCTTTGCTGAGGGAGAGCCAGGCTTGGCAGCTCTCTGCAAACTGCTGTTAACTTTTCCAGTGGGTTGGATTTCTTTTCTATACCCATAAATGCTATGGGTCTAGTAGACACCTGCGTCACAGTGAGCTGCACTGCCACCTGAAGGAACTGGGAAGAAGCCGTTTGCTTCTGAAGCCCATGGTAGCCTGCAGGTAGCCAGGTGGAGCACAGGGCTTGGTGGAATTCCTAGACAGGGGCAGCCTGTCCCTGTGGAGGGGTATTTGGAGGCTTCTATGTCTCCTGGAGAGGCTGACAGACTTGCCTGACATCTGGGCTTAGGGACACTGAGGCAGAGGGTGCAGAGCCTGAGCATGTCCCACATCACATCCTGCAGGAGTTGCATCTATCCTCTGTCTGTTTTAAAATGACAGTAGTTTCTTCAGACCTTAAAGCCAGCAGTAGTTTGTGCATCCAGGATTATCAGAAATGGTTTGGAAGAGCAGCATGCACGGGCTGTACATTCAGGAGCAGAAACATGTGGGTTGCAGGAAGGATGTGGGGTACAGGGAGGTGCTGTGTTGCATTAGAGCTCTGTGGGTGCAGTGTAGAGTTAGGGGTGTGCTGGGGTTTGCAGAGGTGCAGAAGAGACTTGTAGGCGCAGTGAGGAGTACGCAGGATGCACAGTGATCCAGGGAGTGCAGGCAGGGAGCACATGGGGCACAGAGGAGTGCAGGCAGTGTGGGGGCATCATGAGAGGGGCAGGGACTGCTGTAGGAAGCCTGTGCAGGGGACAGACGGGTGCAGGTGTATGATAGAGAGACCAGGACAGGAGAGGCAGGAGATGTGGGGCACAGAGGCATGCAGGGGGAGTGGGGCTGGTGCCAGGGTAGGGATGAGGGACATACACTCACCAGAGTCTGCTCCTCAGAGAGCCCGGTCTCCGCCGCGATGAGGCACAGCGTGGTGGGGTCAGGATGCTTGTTCACCTTGCAGAAGTGGTACTCCAGGATCTCCAGCTGCTCCTCAGTGGGAATCACTGGCTTTTCCATGGCCATCTCCTCCTGGGGCAGGGCTATGGGGCCAGGCACTGTAGAGAGGGGCCGGTGTCATTGCTCAAGCTGGGAGTGGCCACCGGTGGGGCCACAGTTGCTGAGCCCCAGATTTGCAATCCGTGTCCCCACCAGCCTCCCGCCCCCCCCCGCCGTGGCCTCTGGCTGCAGCAGGGCTCAACTCCCTTCCCAAAGACATGCCAGGGAACTCAGCTGGGAGCGCCAGCCCCCCCAGCAACTCCTGTCTCAGTTTCCTCAGTGCAGAGACCGCACGCCAGCAGTGCCCAGCGCTGAGCTGCCTCACCATCCTCAGCTGGCAGGAAGCTGCAGGCTGCTCAGCGCTCCCCTGTTGCTGTATTTATAGCCAGTGTGACTCCCATGGGAACGATTCCTGTTTACAGCCGTATTTAGGCCTGGGCGTCACTTAGGAGTCATGTCACAGAAATGGGCATGTTCAGGGGGTTAATTTAAAGATATTAGTTTAAAAAATTATTTGTCCTCTCGGTGAAGGGACAATATCTGGCATCTAGCCTAGTGGGTTGTTGGTTTTTTTGTCCCTATTTCCCAGTGATCAGGCAAGTTTGTGCAAAGGAATCACAAAACAGAGGATACAAGATCTTCTGGGAGCATGGTCTTTGACCCAGCAACCACTCTATTTCCCCTCCTGGTCAGTGTCCTGGTCCTTCTCTTAGCAGTGTGGCTGGCCATGAGACGGTAAGCTGCATTGTTTTAAGTAATATTTAATGTTACCACACATGGGCATAAACAGTTAGTCCTGTTGTTCCTGAGCATCACTGGTTGGTTGGGTTTTGGTGTATAAGTGAGGGGTCAGTCCTCGACGACTGTACCCAGTGTATGTTAGTTGCTCAGGCACTTGCTGCCTCTGCCTGTGGTCAGTGCTAGGTGCTCCCAGCAATGGCAGCAGCAAGAAGCCCATGTTTTGCTCCAGAGTAACATTTGTCCCACTTGTGCTTTGCACAATCTCTGGAAGATTTGGCCCAAAAGCACAAGCAAAACAGGTGCATCTTGGGTATGTCCCACACCTCTCCTCTGCTGGGCTCCAAGTTTGTTTCCACGTGGCAGAGGGTCAAGCTTGCCAATTCAGTCAACTAAAACACGAGGCACTGTCCCCACACAGCATGCACACGTCCCTTGATGCTGAATCACTGTGGTGTTTCCGAAACCAGGCTGTGGGGTATTGGCAGGGGAGGAGCTGGTTGCAAAAATGTGGCCTTTCTTGATCTGCTGTCCTGCTGTCCCAGTTGCCCGGCCCGTCTCTGTCAGGTTGGCTGGTTGGTGTTGCTGGCTCTCCAGTGCTGCCAGGAGCCCTTTGCCCACCTCGGGACTTCTGTGGGCCATCTGCTGCAGACCTGGCCTGCCTCCACATTGCAGTCCAGCTTCTCCTTCCCTTTGGCTCTGGGATATAACCCCAGAACATCCATCATGCTGCACTCCTACTGCATAGGTTTAAACCCAACTGCTTTCTTGGTTGACTGATAACCCACCTTAAGGTACGCTGGGGTATTGAGTGCCCCAGGGCTTTTACTTGCTGACAGAATTGCTAGGATGGAGGTAAGCTTCAAAACTGTCTTGCAGCTTGCAAAGAGCCAGGCTTAGCGAGAGGCTGGAGAGATCCTCCTCTTTGAACTTTACCTCATAAAGCAAAGATCCCCCTGAGTCTCCTCTGCAGAAAGTGCTTTGACTAATAAAAGAGTCCTCTGGCATTTGAGTAGGGGCTTATAAATAGACCAGGGCTGGTTGTGAAACAGCCCACTCTGCTTGAGTCACTTGGTAAATACTCATTGTAACTCAGTGGTTGTGTAACTCTGGAGCACCTCTGAGCGTGATGAAGTGCTGGTAGACACTATCATCCACCAACCCGGGATGGACTGGGGAAAGACCATCTTTAACTCCAGGTACTGCAAGACTACAGACAAGCTGGCCTTGTCTGCAGAGCGTTGCAGCTGCCTGGTTTTCCTGGGGTCAGCTCAGTTCAGAAGCATCCATATAGGAACGGGGCAGACATAATTCAGTTCCTCGTGCACGTGAGGTAGTAGAAGTCTGCTGAATGCTGCTCACCTACCTTAGGTGTTTGGAGACCTCTGGAAAAGATGCAGGGGTACAAGGAGGACCCCTGCAACTGAGGTGCTGCTCTCCAGCACTGTGGCTGCCAGGCTCTCCACGAGGTCACAATGCAAATGAGGCCAAGCTCAGGCCACAAGTCATGCCTGTCCTCCTCTATCAGCACACCACTGAGCCACCTGCCCTTCTCATAGAAAGCCCAGCCAAAAAAGGGCTCCTCATCACCTCCAGATCATGCATCTAGCCCAGGCCACCAGCAGGAACATGACTTGGCAGTTCATAAATCATTGTTTGCAGCCTGCCGCATTAATGTACCTTGATGTGTGTGCATGGATTTGCATAGGGAACACAGGCTTCAGCTTTCATGTTTCACCTGCACAGCTATTTCTGCTTCTGATTATCTCTAGGTTCCTGAGGCATTTCCCCGCAGGACACAGTATCTTCTACCTGCTGGCAGCTCAGGGTGCCCCAACATGTGGGATGTGATGCCCGATGGCTTTTCTTTGTGTCCCCTCTACCCCTGCTCTGGAAGGAGAACAGTTTTTACCTCTCAAGGTTGCGAGATGGGTTTCAGGAAAAGGCAAAAACCCTGGGGCGCCTGGAGGGCTTTGCAGGTCTCCCCACATCACTTCACTAGGTCCTAGAGGCTTTCAGGAGCCATGTGGCCCCTGTGCAGCATATGGCCTCTAGCACTTGGCACATCCTAGGTGCTAAAAATTGGGGGAATATGACATGACTTGAGGGCACCAGGAATGCCTAAATGCCCTGACTGGCCCTACGGAGACCACTAGTCACCCGCCCACTACTTAAATGGAGCCTCATTTCAGCCTAGGCCTGCAGCCTGGCCTTCAGACTGTCCAGGATCTCTCCCCTGTACAGGAAAGGTGACTGTCTCACATTTCTTTAAGCCTGGTAGAAACATGGAGACTCACAGCTGTTTGGCTTAGCTGCTGAAAATCACCACTTCTCACTGCTTTTTTCCTCTTAAATTTTTGACAGTGTTGAAAAAAAATTGCTTTTGCCGTGCAAGGAATGCTAGCCATTCAGAAAGGCTGTGGGGCTGCAGTTGTCATTCAGCTGGGGTTTACTCAGCTAGGCAGAAATGACAATGCCAGATGTGCTGTCACAGTGAAACTACCACACCTGCTCTGTCCTATGTGTCAAGCTAAAGACCCCTGGGGAACTCACGCTTGGCTCTGACTATTTTGGTTTTAGGTGGAGCAGTGTGAGAGCAGAAGCTTGCAAGTGGTTCAGCGGTTGCCTGGGCTGTGGGCAGCTCCAACCAGCATTGCTGTCAACGTGACAGCACCTGGTGCTCTTAGTGTGCCTGATAGGGCATTAAAATGCACCTCAGGGCCATTTTGGAGGGAGCAGACAAAAGGTAATGGCTGATGGACACAAGTTGCAGCAAGAGAAAGTCTTATTATAAATATATAGTACTGTGCCCATGTCCTGTGGCTGCACTCAGTTCCCCAGAGACATCCTGGGGGTTACTAGCAGGACACCTAGCTCTGGCCTGAAATGGGAGAGGACATCACTCTGTCTCCCAGCATGCTTGCCCAGCACTGCTAGTGCAGTCAGCATTTACTATCCTGGCAGAAGTCTGCCACTTTTCCAGAAAAGACATGATCTCTGTTTGCTCAGCTCTGCTTTTCTGAACAGTAGTCACAATAGCTGGCTGGCTGCGCAGCTTTCTAACGATTTACTGCACCCGAAGCCCCTAGAAATCTCTCTGAGCGGTAGCTCCTGCCAAGCTGATGGGGCCCCATAGCCTCTGCTGGGCTTCTTGACCCCTTTCCCAGTGTTCCCACTGTCAGGGCTGGGATGTGACTGAAGGCATCTGCATCTGGTTTTAGCTTGCAGCTATTTCCTGCCACTGCAGGGATCAAAATAGCAGTTCTCAATGCAAACGAGCCCTCTTACCCTCCCTTGCTCTGCTGCAGAGCCATGTCCTGTCCTGAGCTTTGCTTGGCCGCCTGCTGTGTAGTGCTGTGGATAACATCAGCCAGCATGGTGCACAGGATAAGGTGGGACAGAGGCTTTAAAAATAAACCGGGCCCTGCCATAAATAAGGAAAAAACACCTGTCACGCATCCTGTAAACTACCCGTCCAGTCTTTTAGAAGATAATATCGGATGGGAACAAAGCAAACAGGAGCGCAGCAGCTGCTGTAGCAGAGGCAGGACCCCGTGGTGGCCCCTGCCTGGGGTCTCTCCTGCCTGCGTGCCCTTCTGTCTGCCCCGGACATGAGCCTTCCTGCCCTGCTGGGTGCAGCTCCGACCTCCTCAGCATCAGCATTAACAGGGCAGCTCCTCCCTCCATCCCCTCATGCCCAACTGCAAACCCACCCCAGCACCCCCAACTCAAAGCCTGTCCTTACCTGGAGCTGGCAGGGCCCAGAAGTGTGTAAAACAAGAACCCCGCAGGTCCTTGGGTGACTGCTTAAGTATCTGCGTGTGTGTGTGACAGGCGGGGACCTGAAAAACCTGCCGCAAATCACAGGAGCTGCCGGGATCCACAGCCACTCTCGGGGCTGGTAATTCAGGTTTGGCACCCGCTCCCCTTGGCAGGGCTCCGCGCGTGGCTGTGCGCGGCGGGCTCCCGGTGGCCCGGCAGCCGTCGGGGCGCGCCCCGCCGCGCTCGGGGCCGGGGGCCGCTTCCTGCGGGGCTACGGAAGGGTGCAGCGGGGTGCGGCGGAAAGCGCGCTTCTGCCAGCGGAGCTCCAGCCGAGCCCGCCTGTCCCTCCCGGCCGCGCTGCATCCCGCGCCCCCGCCGTAAGGAGCCCCGCTGCCGCCTTCGCTGATGGAGCCCGGCAGCGCTCGCTGCTGCGCACGGCTGGCTTCTCATCGCGCTGTAGTATCCTGCAAATGATGTGTCCAGCTTTAACATTCCTGAGCCTGCTGTCACTTTAGTCAGCCATGTGGTCCCGCCAGGCCGCGTGTAAGGGCAGGACTAGGTCCTGGATCTGTCCTGCTGCTGCAGTCTAAGTGCCCTCAGAGGCACAGCCTGGCTGGGGATGGGGAGGCAAGAAGGGCATCCTTTCTGCCAAAGACCTCTCCTCAATTAAAGTGCCCAGGAGCCTGCAGTTCCCAGTGGGGTGCTCTGGAAGCATTAGGTAGCAGCTTAAAAAGAGACATCTTGTGGGGTGGGGTGCAGTGGGAGGGGCTGATTTTTCTCTCAGTTCATAGACAGCTGGAAGGGGATGCTGGAAAATCAGAGAGGCTGAAGAAAGGGCTCATGAAAAATTGACTATGGCTTGCAGTGGCTGAGATTATCTGCCAGAGCAAAACTCAAATTGGCACAGAATGCAAAAAGCTGTGGAGCTGACTGGAGCCAGAGGCAGGGAGCCCTGACCCTGGAGAGAAGTGGCTGCACAAACCCAGGCAGGGAACCTGCCATATGTTTAGCAGTGAGCCAAAACTGCCCTGAAGAGGTTTTGTAATGTTGGGGAAAACATGGGCCAAGGCAATGGGATTGCAAAGAGATCTGTGCCAAAGGACAGGCAGACCTGTGTCAATCTTCCTGGCAGGATGACATTGATCAAGCAAGATCCGGGGATGGCTTTACTGCCTGATAAACCAAATGGTGCTGTTCAGTGGCTGCCAGAGGAGGTTTTTGGGGGAAGACTTGATCCTGCATGCCTTGGGCAGGCACCTGGCCAAAGGAATATGCCCTGTTTATCACTGGTGCTAAGCAACAGGAGCATGGGTGGCAATTGGTGCAGATTGGACAATGTGTCCAGTGGGATGGCTCCAGTAGCTGTGGCTGGGGGCATCAGGGTGTATTCAAGGAGGCTGGAGCAGACCCCTACAGCAGGACTCAGCCGTGGATTTCAACCCCATTTTGGGAAAGTCCAGGCAGAGGTCCTGAACTGCATACTGACATTTTCTTAGGGGAGCTCTCAGGGGTATTGCTGCTTATCTGCCCCTTGCTCTATGCTCTGCTCTGGCATCTGCTCTTGGCCAGCCTTGGTGACAGGACAGATGGGAAAATATTCTGGCCCAGAAAGATTTTCCTATGTTTGTATGCTGTCTTTTTTTTTTTTTTCTTCCATGCATGTGCCCCAAGCATTGCAAAATGTGAGTAACCTGGCCCTCAGGAACAGGATGGGCTCCTCTCTTCCCTTGTTTGTTACCGTCAACAGAGAGAAAGCCTTTAATGTGGAAAAACCCTTTTCTCTTAGCCTGTGAACCCAGCCCAGACTTGCACTGGGAGCACTGGCAGTGACGTGATTCAGGCTGAGACACCCCACTGAAATGGTTTCAGAGGTGCTAGGAGTCGTGCAGTGACAGTGTGAAAGTCATGTCACAAATCTGTTCACATCTGGCTGGCATGTGTTAATGCTTTTCTGACCTTTTTAAAAATCTTTTAGGCCCCATTTCTCCTCCTGGGAGAGGGTCGAAGTACTGCTGATCACCTGTATCACCTGATATGATGAGATCCTGTTCCCAGAGGATGTCCATTGTCAGCAGAATTAGATTAAATAGAAACAAAATGCAGGGTGCATCCAGGCCCATCACAGAGACTTTTTTCCTGTTGAGAAGAAGTACAGATGTTGTGATGTGAATTTGACAATTTTGCGTAATACTGAAGCATTGCAGGGAGGAGTTGGCAGCTGCAGCCTGCATTCAGCACCCCACTCCTCTGGACCCCTCCTGCAGAGGCTTGAATATCATCCATATTGCTCCATGGCAAGATATTGGCTGAAGTCACTCTTGGGGGGGAGGTGGGGTGGGCATTGGACACACAGCTCATGCTCATCCTGGCCCAAATGTTGTCCCTTTAACACTGCATGGAGACAGCATGGAAGAAAAACATGGAAAGGAGAGGGGGGAAGCAACTTGTCAAGCCATCAGGATAGAATGGGATATAATTTAACTTTTCTGACTTGTTCATATTTCCTCCTTTTCATGTATGTGTCTCTTAAATTTTGCCATGTTTTCTTTCCTGAAAATAAGGCTTAGCACCAGCACCCCTTGTCTGGGGATTAAGCAGAGATTTTTTTTTTTTTTCCTGAGTATGTGAATTAAAAAATATGTGCTTTCCAGACTCCACCCCAACCCAAGTGTCAGAGAGAGAGCAAAAGCTTCCTTTCTCCCTCTGAACACCCCAATGCAAAGGAAAACCTCAAAAGCCATCTTCTGTTTAGTTTTCCAGTTTGTTGGGTTATTTTTCCTAGTGTGCTGGGGTTTTCTGGCTGCTAATGCAAAAAAACGTGTGGCTGGAAAGAAGGCTTTACAGAATATTTTGGCTCCCATTCAGTTAGAGAAGAGTTTTCTAACCAGCCAGTACTGACTCACAGGAAAACTCTTGCAGCTAACCAGATGAGATTCTACCTCCATATCCCACTTGCCCCATAACAGCATAAGAGATTGGTTGATCTTCAGGGTACAGCTAACAATTGCCTTTGTTGGACATCCCAACACACAGGAACTTGACTGAGTCATTGTTCTTTTGATCAGTTTTTTCCCTAGGAGAGCAGCAACACTGGTTGCAGCCCAAGAGCCAGCAGCACACAGTGCTTACCCAGACCATGCCCTGGGCAGGGGCAAGAGGAGGTGGCACAGGTGGGTCCTTGCTGCTGGAGCAGGGGTGTGCGCCTGGGCTCAGCAGTTGCCTTTTCTCCACTCTGCTTCATGCATTTTCCTCTGTTTTAAGTGGGCAGGGTTCAGCCTATCTCTCCTCAGTAGAACAGATCCAGGCCAGACAGATACTAATCAGATGTGACTTCCAATAAGATCCCTGCCTTTACTTTGTCCGTGGGATACAGTTCTGTGGATGGAAACTGCAGTGTTTTATTATTCCTCCAGTTGTTCCAATACTTCTCAGAGAGCAGTGTCATCTCATTGGTATTTCCATGTGCAATCTCTGCCTGGGGTACAGTCTTCCTCCCTACTCTCACTCTTACTAACCGGATTGTTTTGAAGTGACTAAACTGGGAGTTGATACGTGCAGTTCTTTGCCGGGAGGATTTCCAGCAGCGCTGCCGTAGCTTGTAGGCAGAACGTGCAGCAGCATGCAGAGACAGCGGCAGGGCACACACGTGGGATGGGAGCTGCTGCCGTGCCCAGCCCAGGAAAACACGGGCTCCGGCACTGGTGAGAGGCAGGCAGGGAGGAGGACAGAGTAGACTTGCAGATCCATCTCTGCCCTGGCAGTGCCAGGGCTAAGTGCAGGGGAGCGAGTGCCCTTCCACAGACTCGGATGGCTGTGCATTTTCTAGGGAGGCGGGAGGCTGGAGAATGTCTGCTGAAATCTGTTCTGTTTTGAATCTCTAGCCTGAAGCTGCCTGGTTTTGGAGGTTCTGACTGAGACACTTCAGTGATCAAATACTTCAAGCTCAGTGAAGGGACCTTATCCGTCTCCAGAGCAGGGATGAGCTCTGTCCAAACACTTGCCTGCCACCAACATGGCCCTCTCAGTTGCAGCAGGAATGCTATCCTGAAGACCTACTTGGAGGGTCTTAGCAGGGTGAGCACAGGTGCTGACCATCCTGTGACTTTACGCAGCCTTCACCACGAAGGACAAGAACCACATTTTCCCCTGTGCTGTCCCATGCCAGGGAGCCCACGCATGCCTGGCCCTTGTGCCCACCTCATGGCAGTGGTGTCATGCAGCCAGCAGCCTGTGGTTTCTGTCAGACCAGTTTGGGTGGGCACCTGCAGAGAGGTGATTCTGGTGCTGCCAGCTGCTGGGGCATTGCCACAGGCAATGGGCAGGATGGGTCATCTCTGTGTGACACACACCACGGTCCCTGTGGCACCTGTGGTGTCCTGTGGCACTGGCAGACAACTAGAAACACTTGCAGAGTGACAATGAACAGGGAAATACTGTGATGGAGACTGGCCCTCTGCTCCACCTGCTGGGTGTCAGGGAGTGGCTTCAAGCGCACTAAGCAATTAACTTTAAAAATGTTGTTCCCTTTAGCAACCTGGTTGATAAAGAGGGCTTCTGGAAAGCTGGCAGTGACAAAGGATGCTAGCTGCCCACAGCCGTCTCTATGAGGACAGTTGAGTGAGCATAACAGAGGCACTCACAGATGCCTTCCTCATTGCTCTGACAGCCTCATCACCCCAGGGAGCGAGTCACCCTCAGTGGGACACCCCCTGCTCCTGGGAGCAACCCCCTGCTCCAACTCTGGGGGCTCAGGCAGTGCACTGTCAGAGGGTTGGCTGTGTCTAGTGTGTCTGGCAGAGAGGCTCCAGGATGGAGGAGGGTGCTCCTTGCCATCTGTCTCAGGGTATGGTGACTGGGTTGGTGGATGGGGGTGCTTTCCAGGGAGGAGTATGGGAGCAGGGAGCAGTGCTGCAGGCAAGCAGCTGGAGAGTGCTCAACACACAGAAGAGCCCAGCAGGCTCAAACAAGCACAAACAGCCTAAGGAACCTGAGCTAACAAAGCCGTACCACTGCTTAGGGAAGTCACACTCTTGTCACAGCACGTCTTTTAGCACCTTGTCCTGCTGAAAGGAAGTGGTTTGGGGGACACCCAAGGCTGGGGGACCAGTTCCCATCAGCGGTGAGGGAAGGCTCTGGAGGCTCACTGCCAATCTGAGGCTGTTTGAAGCAGAAGGAAGGCTTCTGGCACCGGTGTGGGATTGCTCTCATGTTGCTCCAAGTGTCTCTTGGCTGGCTGGTGCTACATACAGCCAGTCTGTCTGGCTTCTCTGGGTGGGTTTTTCTCCCTTCTTCAAAGGCTGTTTCCCATCCTAGGCCTAGTCCTGGCTAGTAAGATCTTCTCCAGGGTCCATGTATGTAGGGCCATGCCTCCTGTTTCTTAGGTCTCTGGTCTGGCCGCAGAAAGCCCTGCTCAGTGGGGTGGGCACAGCAGGGCTGAGCCGAGGGAGCCCACTGCAGAGCTGTGACCCCTGTGCTACTCCTGCTGTCCAGCACAAGCCTATCTGCATGGCAAGGGAGCACTGGAACAGACTGTCAGGGGTTTCCAGAGCCTGCTTCCCTTGAAATACACTTCACTTAGCAGATACTATTTTAGCAAGATACTGATTCTAGCCTCTGCTGCCCATTCACCTGTTCTGTGCATAGAAATGGGTTTGCTGACTTGGGGGGCTGAGCTGGCTTGAAAGTATCTGGCTGTAAAGGTAGCCTTGAGTTCTTGTGACTTGATTGTTCCCAACTTGATTTCTCTTCCCCCTCACCCTCCATTGTTGTGTTGTGCCACTGGGAAACTTCTGCCAGCAGCAAAGAGGGAACAAACTTGCACCATCCAGGGTGAAAGGATTTCTCCAGGGCATATTCATTCTGTGCTGCAGCATCTTCTCTGTGCTAGATCTCTGCACAGCTTCAAAAGAAACAGTTCATGGCAGTGCTGTAGAGCACTTTCATCTGCTCTGGACCTTCTCTGGCCTAGGAGAAAGCATGGCCAAAGGAGTTCTCTCTGGCTAAAAATGCCACTTTGCTGACCCTCGGTTAGCAGGGTGGGAGGACCATGAAGTCTGGAAGAGAAGAAGCAGGTGGCAAGAAGAGGCTAACATGTCCGCATATCAGCCATCCTGGATTGCTTTCTGCTTGTCCTTAACTTGAAATTCATTCTCCCTCCCTTGGTTCCAGCAAAGGTCACTGCAGCTTGTACATCTCACCCTGGTGCAGAGCTCTGGAGCTTGGCCACATTCATCCTGTTGTTCACAGCAACACCCTTCTCAACCCTCTTCAGACTCAGAGATTAATTGCACAGCTACAGAGCAAGCCTGTGTGCCTCAGGAAGAGCTGTGACACATCATTATTCCCTGTGATGACCAGGGTCCTCCCAAGGGAACTTCTTCAGTTGAGTACTGCTGATCTTTTTCTGTGCCATGGTTTAACCCCAGTCTGCAACTAAGTACCATCAGCTGCTTGCTCACTCCCTCCACTCCTGCTGGGATGGGGAGGAGAATTGGGAAAAAGTACAATGCTTGTGGATTGAGATAAGAACAGACAACTTTGGATGAAGAAGCACAGTCCCAGAGTGACTCCACTTGTACAGACACAACTACTTTATAGGGACTGGGAGTTACAATAATTCAGTAAGTTAAAGAAACAGGATGGGTACAAGGAGGTCATGTGTGTCTGCTCATTACTGAGCTGAGAGTGTTATCCTTTCTCTGTGTGATGTGTAATTGCTCAGTTACATCACTGGCTCTGCAGTGGGGTGTCAGCTTGGGCGGGTGATCTACTCTTCGCAGCCTGTTTTGTATGAACATGATGCTTGCAGCCTGGCCACCCAACCCCCTGACCATGTCCTGCTTTCCTGACTGCCAGAATGGATCAGGGTTCCCAGTACATTTAAAGGCTGTCATGGGCTCAGTGGCGTTCCCACAGCTCAGCTGGGTCAGTAGAAATGCCAGTGTGCCCAATCATGGCAAACATGAGCCATGGGAAAAATAAAATACACAAGGGGCCAGCTCTGCTCTCTGTGCCCAGCCTGCTGTTGCATTGGAAATGCTGGTGACCTGGAAGTAGGGACACACGGGAGAGACCTGGTCTGTAACTGCTCACAGCCTGCTGGTCTCTGCCACATGTTTTTCAGTACTGCCATTTCTGAAGACCTGGAGGCTTTCTTGAGTCTCTGAGAGTGTTTTATCTGTTCTGAATAAAGTAATCTTATCACTCCCTAATGGCAGGCTGTTGACCCTAGACACTCATTTCATGATGTTTTCACCCAAGGAGATTGAATGCAAGAGATGGGGAGTTAAGCAGAAGGCTCAGAGGCATTTTTGTGCTGTGCACCTACACACAGAACTCCAGATGACTGAGGTGCTTTCTCATAAGTAGTCAGACCTGTCAGGGTGGTTCTGGTAACACCCGACTTTGGACAGCAGAGGTGCTGGTTGCAAATGCACTGGCAGCCTGTTGCTATTGCAAACTACAGAATAAGTGAGGTGGAAATGACCTCTCCAGGTCTCTAGTCCAACCTCCTGCTCCAAGCAGGGCCCTCTAGATCAGGTAGCTTAGGATTGTGAGCAGCAGAATTGTGAACATCTTGAAGAATGTTGTTCCTAAAGCCTCCATGTGCTCCTGTTCTAGTATTACTCATGGGAAATAAATTTTTGCTGGTATTTGATAAAATTTTTGCAGGTATACAAGATCCCTATCCTAGCCCATTATTACTTATATGTGGTTTTTTGCCTTACTGGTGCATGACAGAGTCTAAAGGCACTTTTTGTCAAGGCACAACAAATGGTTTTTTCCCTCCTCATGAGCCCAAACAGTTTTCTTTTCAGAGTTAAAAATCTCCTTTTCCTCTTCTGACGACTTTTTAAAAGGATCTTCTTTCTCTGTGGGAGTGGAAGAACTCCTTAAAATATGCAGGTTTTTCCTCTTTTTGGACTCAGTTACATAGCAACAGGTGGTACTAGGAGTTTACAGACCCTTATGCCCAGAGTTTAGAAAATCTTTACTTTGGCTGATCCATGGAGATGACTTGCATATTGCTTTGTCCTATTTGGTTCTGACATGAATACTATCTATCTCTCAACTGACAACAACACATATGCTCAAGTTTTAAACTTTGATTATGGTTGCAGATCCCTAAACTCTCCTGGAGAATTTGGCTGGTCATGGCATGGATAGGTGCACTGTTTGCCATGTAAAAAACTGGCTGTGTGGCAGCACCCGGGAAGTGTTGGTGAATGGCATTACATCCAGTATGTGGACGGTCACCAGTGGGATTCCCCAGGGCTCGGTGTTGGGGCCAGCCCTGTTTAATGTCTTTATCAATGATCTGGCCAAGGGAACTGAGTGCATCCTCTGGGCAGAGGGCAAGCTGATAGGTGGAGACAGCACCAGGGATAAAATTTGCATTTTGCTTGATTGTCAGGATTTACATTTAATAACACAGCTTAGTGGAAATGGCCATGTTAGGTTTACGGTTGATGACCTTAAAGGTCTTTTCCAACCTAAATGATTCTATGAATCTTAGTAGATGAACTTAATCATTGATGCGACCTCCCATTCACAACCATTTCACTACAGCTTTGTGCATCCAGCTGTATTTATGTCTCCTACCACAGGCCTAGGGAAGGCAGAAACATTGTGGGGCAAGCTATGAATCCCATGCAAATGCAAAGCTGATTTGTAGAAATTCAGAGAGAAGCAAGCTACTTGGAGTTTTCCAAAGCTTACCAGAAGGTAAGAGTGTGCCTGCTGATAGCTACTGTATAACAGCCCCAAAGCCTCCTACAGAAACCACTCCTCTCTTTGACAGATGCTCTTCAAATGAAGAGAGAGGGTTCACTTCAAGTGCCCATTTACAGACATCTGCATATTGCTGGATAGCCAAAATATTTGAAGGGGACTGGCAAGTAAGAAAAGACTTCCAGGAAACCCAGGCCCTTTCAGGGCAGCAGGTTGGGGCTTGCTACAATATCCCACAGAACCTTCAGTGACACCAGATATTACTAGACAAGTTAAAGACCCCAGTCCCAGCCCTATTTGCTGCTCCAGAGTGCTTCACAGTCGGATTTTTCCCTGGGGAAGCTGGAGCAGACTAGCTTAGGTAGGAACAGTTTTAGGTCAAATTTAAACACTTTTGTACCTAATATCAGGAAGGAGTATTCAGAACTGCTTAAAATATAAAACAAAACACATGTACCATAGTCTTGCACAATTTCTTACCAGTTGACAGAAAAAGCACTTAAAAGGGTTAATTTTTCCTCAATGTAAAGATAAGACTCTGTCACAGAGAAAAGTTGGGGTTTTTTTCTGAGGTTATCTAGCTAAGAATTCCCAGCCCAGAAACCTACGCTACTTCTATAGATGTTTAGAGTTTAGAAAATGAAGCAGGTTGCTACGTGACCACCTCGAGAATCACAAAGCTAAGATAGAAGCCAGTGCAATCCTACACATGGCAATGAATGCCACAGCTTCATCTGTGAGTCATCTGCCCACAGAACAACATTTCTACCAAATTGTGTGCCATGGAGTCTCCTTCATCAAATATACCTAGATTCAATGATCAGGAAAAAGCAAGTGAACTTTGCCAAGTAAATGAGATTGACCGTGTATCAATGGCACTAATAATGCAGTTGAAAACAAACAGCTCCTAACAGAACGTTTATGCATTCAAACTATGAGGATGAATAAAAAGCCTTTCCTAAACGCCCTTCTGAGAACACAAAATGAGATTTAAAAGAAAAGAAATGCTGCCGCCTAGAGAGCAAGGTGGAAATCCACAAATCCAAACTCTTCGTTCTGACTCTCTCCCACAGGAATCAGGCATGGCTTTCCCTTCTGCTCTTGCTCATGGTCCTGTGTCACCCAGGAGAGACTTCTCTCTTCCTCTAGATACCAGTGTTAGCCAGTATTAACCAGTTACACCTCCGGCTGAGACCCTTCAAAGGGTGCCTGAAGCAAGGGGCTGAGCACTTCCAAACTACCCACAGCTAAGCTGGGAGCTGGAGCCCAGTTGTCCCAGAAAGCACACACGCTGCCTGCTGAGCAACAGTACGTGGAGTGCAGGGAACTTTTTAAAACATGTTTCCTGGGCAAATTTAAAAAAAATTAAAATTCCACAGGAGGGAGAATTTAATTCTGGAATTTAATCAGCTAAATAAAGCTCTTCTTGTAACTCAGCCAGGGAAAAAAGCCATTCATCTCCACATTTCATTAGCAAAAGCCAGTAAGACATCTTCTGACCTTCCTTTCATCTATGGGGATGGCTGCACATTCTCTGCCCAGTGACATCAGGAAGTGCAAGGCAAAACCATTGTTTTTCAAACCCGAAGTCACTGACCTGAGAACGTTCCTGAGGCATGAAGTATGCTGTACATACCTGCCTGCACTGCTGCTGCCCAGCAAAGCCTGACAAAGCCATTGTCTGGGACCAGGGGGAGAGCAGGTGCTGCTTGGCTTAGATCAAAGCCACCTGTGTATTACCAAGCGCTGTAGGGCAACCCAAACACAGTTACTTTCAAGCAACATGCAAAAAACAGGTGCTCAGTGGAACAGAAAGGAACAAACCTAAGATATGTGCCCATATCCATGCCACGTACAAGGAGAGGACCAAACCCCGACGCTTGCACACCCTCCCTGTGGCAAGGCCCCCCAGAGCTACTCTGGAGTTCACCCCTTCACAGGAGTCTTGAGCTTTCCAATTCTGCTGGGTGTTTGCCACAGGAAGTGGCTCTTGGGTGCCAGCCAGGCCAGTGACATCATTGCCCCAGGGAGCAGAGCCCAGAGGGATGGGGACCTGGAGGGCAGTGCATACCCCTTGCCCATGCCTCCAGCATTCCACACCAGTCCTTCCTTCCTCAGCAAGAGCAGATGGTGCCCAGGTCACTGCCCTCCACCAGCAGGACCTGCAGGTTGGGAGCCAGGGGCAGAGGTTTGGCACGTGTCAGGTTGCCATCACCAGTTTGGTAGCCACCACAGGAAACCCCTCCAGTGGCTCTCCAGGGGTCGCTGGCACCTGTGGGCTCAGAATATCCCAGAAACAAAGAGTACTGCCTTTGACAGAGATGCTGGAGCCTCCTTGATCCCAGCCAGGGCTGTGGGAATGGCACTTGGTACACATTCACTTCCTTCTTTGGTACACTCAATCCCTTCTCTGGACAACTGACCTACTGGTATAGAGTCAGGACATCTCTTTCTTATGATCCATCTTTTGTAAGAAAATAAATCAGGGTTCAGGTTATAACTGTACTATGGATATGTTTATGAACACTGGTTTTAATACAGTAAACATACTTGAAATATGCAAGCTTGTTTATTAAGACAGGCTACTTAAAAGGTACATCTAAGGCATTGTTTCCATTTGGACTGGCTGTGACCCTCTTATTTTCCTGAAAAGTGGTCATCTGTCATATCAGCAAGTTCCCCGTCGAACAATTTTTACATGCTTGTGCTCTTCCCTACAAACAGAAGAGAAATATATTAGAAGAGGAGCACTACTTGAATTTTACAGACATGTTTTATAAAGCGGACTCTCTCATGTCTTTCTGTGTGTTCAATTAAATGCAGTGATGCATTAATTGCATCACTTACTGTAAGCATTACCACAAAGTAACCATGATGCAAAAATTTATGAATCACATATACAGAGTAACTTACCGCAGGCTTTGTTACCTATAAAAACCTGATAAAACCAATACAAATCTGAGAACTGTCAAACCACAGGACAAATCTCACCAGGAGGACTAACATGTCCATTACAAAGCACTAACACAAGTTAAACTTCGCAGTCTCTGAGGTGCGAACCAGTTCTAAGGCTTACAATATTTCCACCTTTCACATGGGAACTCAGTGGGAAGGGTGTGCATCCTGACGCACCTCTGCATCTGAGGCTTCACTAAATTTTGAATGTGTGGTTCTCTGAATGCTGGAATCTTATTTAAGGAAATTTTAGCCAAGTACCCCTCAGTTTGGGAACACTGGTTTGGTTTTTTGCAAGTCCTATAAATAGTATTTTGGGGAGCTCCATTTACAAATCTGAATTTACCAGGCAAGTGCAGATAGAAAAAGAAAGTAATACAATGCAAATTGTCCTAGATGGTCAGTTTGTTTCCTTAGTAGAATCAAGCTGGTTTACTCCTCATGAAATTCAAGAGACTTACGTTTACCCAAAAGCAGGGTTAATCTGTACTAATAGTTTTATCAGGGATCTTTTTAACCAGAAGGTAGTGGAGCAGATTAGGAATATGAAAGGCAAAATCAAGGCCAGGGGATGTAAAACACCAGTAAAGATGTAAGGAGAAGTTCTGGCTGAAGGACAGCCCTTACACTAAACCCTGCAAAGACAGCTGAAGCTGCTGCATCTATTTCCAAAGAGCACGTGTTGCTGTCGGACTAGGTTTAAACTAAGATCAGATGTTGTCATTGCTACTGGACACTGAGTGTGGAAGAGACCTGGGATTTGAGCACTAACTTGAGAATGGATTAAATCTAAGCTTTAAAAGAAAAAAAAAAAGTAGGGAGGAAAACCAACTTTGATCTTACAGTTAAGGGGCTTTACTGCAGAGCCAGGATGGGCAGGGTCTGTGCTTCACCTTTGCTCCAGGTGTCTCATGTTATCATGGATCAACCACAGCAACCTCTTCTGTAGCACTCCATTCACACAGGGCTCAGCAGGTGCCCACACAGTCCTGCATGGCTAAAACAGCTCATGGACAGTACTGTCTTGGCCATCAGGGAAGTACAACTCCCTTTAAAAAGTCCCTTCATGGGCTTAAATATGGGCTAGAACACATCTGCAAGTTGGCCATTGAGAATCACTCCAAGTTAATTGAGAAGTGCCTGTTTTGTAATTTAGTACTGGATGTGTCCATGTATCTGTTTCTGTATCACCACATTACACTATTTCAGCAGCTGGTCATGCAGCTTGCTAAATAGGGCAGAAAAATCTCTGTTCTGTCCTCCTAAGAAGTGTGACAGACTGTACCTTAGATTACTTGGAGAGGAATGACCATTGCTTATGACTATGGACAGTTCTTCAAAGCTGAAATTCCTCCAATAAAGCAATGTGTTTTATCCGTGTTGTGTTCATGCCAAGTCAAACACTTTAGAACAACAACTCCAGACTGAACTAGAAGGCCCCCAAATGTGCCAACTACTGAACTATAGAAGAAAAACCATCAGGAGAGTATCTGACCATCCTGTGTCCCTTCAGACCAAAATACATGTTTCTGAGCATGTAAGAAGACAGCAAAAAAAAGATAGTTACGACAAAATTCTATCTTGTATGTATAATTGGATCTAATTTCATGTATCACACAAAACGTGTCCTTTACATCTTAAACTAAAAAGACATAAGCCCCATCACTAATTACACTTAAGGAATTACTTAAGGAGTTGAAATAAGCAACAGATTTGACTGGAGAACCCTTTGTTCTGTGTGTAATGCTGTATTCAGGAATCTGCCATGCATCCATCTGGAACTGAGGGATCATGCCTAAAAAATAAAGCATCTAGAAAAGTAAGGATGGATCTCAAAGCCCATCCTTCTGCTCTGAAAGGATCAAAGATACTGTTTAGGTCATGAGATGCTCTCTGGTCTGTATCTCCACAATATGGATTTGCACTCTCTATGGGCGATACTCAGCACTTCTCTTTGTCTTTTATTGTACTGATTTCACTCAATTTCTCCAGATCCCTGAGCATTTTTATGATATCCTGCACAGATCATCATATCCATGCCATCTTGCAATTTTTATTACATAAAATATAATAACACTTTCCAATGTAAAATGCTGATCACTGCTTTTGAACCACAGCATGTCAAACTTCTGTGATTTCATCCTTTAACAATTTCAGCTGAATAATTGTTTGTCTGCTTCTGTGAATGTCAAGTGGAGATAATGTAAAATGCCTTATAAATGTCATGCACCAATGCTTCTACTTCCTCCTACTCTGTTTGGCCAAGTTATTGTGCCAAAAAACTAAATCTCATGGATTTGACCGGATTATTTCTGACAAATCTGTATCTGCTTTGCTTACTTTCCTCTTTACCTTTGGCTATGTACAAAGCCAATCACTTAATAACTTACTCCAACAGCACTCTAGGCAGGAAAGATGGGTAGGCTCCTAATACGTAACATTCCAGAACCTCTTTTCTTCCCTTTTAAGAGATTCTACTGTGTGTGAATTTTGATTTCTTTTTTTCTATGCTATAGGTTTACCAATTTTCCTTGCAATCTGTTGTTTGCTTGTGTAGTTTGTGTTGTGTTCTGGTGAAAGTGTTAGCAAATTCTGCAGATCTGCATGACACACTTCAGCACTTTCTTTACAGTATTACCTTGAGCGTCCTTTGACACCTTTGCCTCTTTCCTTATTCTGGCCTATGTTTCCTCTGTCTTGGTCATTTGAATTTTGTAAATCATCTGGTCAGAATTAATCTTTCCTCTGCCCCAAAGTCAGAAACACATTTCAGCCTTCCGTTTCTTGAGATCTATCTGTTCGTAGGTTTGTAAGTTCCCCTCACTGCTATTCTGCTACTCTCACTTCTACCCTCTGCTGGAAACAAATGATCTTTTATTTAATTTGTATAAATTGCCTTTTACCATCAAAATTCTATTCACAGCAGTTCCTCTCAGTTTGTATGGAGAGACTGCTCTATAAAGGTTTCCAGTCAATTGTAATGGGAAGTAATAATGCTCACTAGATACTGATTCTGTGTTTTCAATTTGTTTTTAAAAATTATTACCTTATTAAAGAATAAAATACTCTCTCTCAAATATCAGGCAGTCTTTTTCTTGATTTTTAGACAACCTGAAGGCAAAATAGTATTTTCCCCTAACATTTAGCAATCTTACTCTTCTTTGTGAAAGAAGTACAGGCGATTGGATCTTGAACATAAGTATTTTATATTTAAAGCTGCATTTTGGGTGGGATCTTTCATGTTTTCTGATGGAGTGTGGAAGGGTCTGGCACTATATTCATAGGTAGTATGGCATTGTATGAACATGACAGGCAACCTCCTCTAAGATGCTCCTTCTCAGGAATTACTAATACAAATACTCAGTACATCCAGCTGACTGAATGCAAATTAAGCCATTTACAGGTATCGCAATAAAATCTGTTGCAAGGGATTCATGGCTGAGAGGACACTGCTGAAACTGCAGTGCAACAGTGTGAATGATCCAAAGCTAGTAAATGATCTGTCAGTTACCTGGGATGTCAGGGTGAATGTTCTGCTTGCATATAGGGAAGGGAAGGACAGAATTAAGTGACTACCTGTTAGCAAGGCAGAGCACACACTCGTTTCCATAGGTCTCTCCATCCGTGCCACAAACTGGATGGTAGTCCCTTGGACATGTATGTGAACCATAGCTGTCACAGTCAGGCTAGGGAAGACATGTACAAAAAAAGCTTAAGTTACACCATTTGAAACAGGTTTCTGCTCATGTTCTGAAGAATCCTGACATGCACAGAAAAAACGTGTCCAACAGGAGCTGGCATAGCATTTTAAAGTGCCACATTATTTTTTATGCTCTTATGGGAATTTATCACTTGAGGCTTGGCTCCTGCTGCCTGGCACGGCTCAGCTGTGGTGTCAGGACATATGTGTGCCCCACTGCGCAGCCCTTCTGACCTCTGAGCGTCAGCGGGACACACGGACAGCGAGTCCCCATGACGGGCAATGCATCGAAGATGGTAAGAGATGGGAATCACCAGGGCTTTTGTGCTGCGGAGCCAGCAGCCTCCCGGGCCCCTCAGCTGTGGGGAGAGCCCCCTGCTCAGCGCCGGAGCTCCGGAGCCAGGGCAGGCACAGACCCCCAGCGTGAGGCCCGCGGCCCTGGGGAAGGGGCAGCCGGCAGCGGGAGGCAGGGGGGACGGCGGGGCGGGCGGCACTCACCGAGTAGCTAGCCATGGCGCCGGGACACGAGAGGAGCCCTGTGGAGAGCAAGCGGCGTTAACGGCGCCTGGTCCCGCACGGGCCCCCGACCTCCGCGGGACCGGCCCTGCCCGTTACCGACCGGGCGCTGCCCCGTGCCCGCAGCCCCTGACTGTCCGCTCCCGGGACACCCTGACTGTCCGCCGTCCCATCCCGGCATCCCCGACCAGCCGCTGTCCCGTCCCGGTCCCGGCTCCCCCACGACCAGCCGCTGCCCCGGTACCGGCCCCGACCAGCTGTCGTCCGGCACCATCCTGCGCCGGTTCCCCGCCCTGCCTCCGGATGGCTGTGGTGCCCACCCCCGGCTTTAGATTCCGCCGCCGCGCCGCTGAACGAGCCGGGGCACGGTACCGGCTCAGGTTTGCCCTTCCCTGAGACGGGACTGCGCGGGGCACGCTACCAGCCCGTTTCCCACTACCCCGGCACCGCCTCTCCTCCTCTCCCCAGCGCGGTACCGGCGAGGAGGACGGGCAGCAGCAGCAGCAGGAGCGCCGGCAGCCGCGCCATGTCGCGAACTGAGCGGGCGGGGACGCGGCACGGGCGGCTCGGGGCGCAACGGCCGCGCCGCGCGGGGGAGCAACGGCGGAGGGGGCGCGGGGCGGGGCGGGAGCGGGGACACGCGCGACTGGGATGCCAGGGCGGGAACGCGGGGTTGAGCACGGCAGGAACCTCCCCAGAACACCCTCACGGGATGGAAAACTTTCCCGTCGCAGCTGGGCAGGTGGGCAGCACAGTTAATGGCGGGGCGCCGGCTGTAATCTCAGCGTTCCCCGGGCTTCCCTGCTTGCCTTCACCTCCTTAGGGTTGTGCTTTGATTGCAGTGTCTTGGGCAATGCAGCGAGGTTGGAAATACTCACGCAGTGCCATGCGGCTTTTAAGGTCATATCCCCCATCTCGTCATAAAGTGACATGAGATGGCTTCTGCTGACCTGTGAGTGCATTCCTGCCAAGAGGAACGGAAAAACTAGTACAGTCCCAGCAATAAAGCAACCTGCCTGCCTCCAAAGACATGAGAATACAGGGGGCTGGAAAGCCTTGGCACGCTGTCCTGCCAGCATGGCTGGGTGTGTCGGCAGCACTGCTTTCCAAAGAGTATCTTATCTGTCGGTCACTGATAAGAGTGGTTAGCTTTGCAGAGCCCAGATGTTGGCTTTGCACAGAGACTGGCTGTGCAAATGTTTTTATGCAGTTTCTTAAGATCTAGGGTATGAACTTGTTGTGAAATGGCCTGTGCTTCTGTGTATGAGCTGGTGTTAGACCTGTCAAGTGTTTTGATATGCCCCACACAGGTACATACACAGGCATCACACACACCTTTCTTGTCTGTGTGTCCGCCTCTGAGTCCTTTCAAGTATGGCTTTTCTTTCTGACAGTGTGCCCTGCCTATGTGGCATCATAGGGAGGTTATTTTATTATCTGCTTAATATGTTCTTATTCCTCCAGGTAACCTCTGAAAATTGATAGCAGTTTCAGATTTTCATTCAGTGCCCACGTTTGTGATGATTACCCAACACAATGAGTCTCTGGCTTGGCTATTTTAAGCAAGATGCCTAATCAGAACGTTTTGTGGCTGGTGAAGCATGTAGAGGGTTATTTCTCTCTGCTTGATCTCCTTCCCAGCTTTCCCAACTTTCTGCCTCAGCTTTGCCTACTAAGCCATTTGAGATGAGGGTGTCTTTCTGTTATCTTGTTATTAGTGGGATGGTTGCTGCATTTGCCATCCTTGGAGGAAGGATCGGAAGGGGGTTAAATACTGGAGAGTTATGCTGGTGTGGGTTTCCTTGTTTCTTGAAGGTGTGATTTTTCAAAGGGAAAGGTGCCAGCTGAAGGTGAAGAAAGCACAACCACAGGGAAGGTGAAGAAAGCAAAACCAAGGCTAGAAGTTCTCTCTTAGATTGTGAAGTTTGTAAGTTCCTCTGAACAGTTAAATGCAAAGCTCTTGCACAGAAAAAAAGCCTGAGCAACATGAACCAAGTAAGAGCTCAGTGTTCCAGCTGTTGGTAGCCCAGACGAGCTTTGTCCTGAACAACTCCTGCACAACAGGCACTAAATGGGTGTGTACTGTCATAATGTCACCTAAGAGAATAGCTGCCCCCTAAAAAATGTTCTCACACTGATGTATTTTCCAGCATATTTAATGTTAATTCCATGGTCATCAATGTGTTGCACTTGATCCCAGATAAATGGCGTGAATGGGACCATTTGGTTAAACATCACTTCAGTGGCCTTTCTGTGACAGCAGTATGAACTCAGTCACAGCCGTGTGTTCTGCCCTGGATGTTTCCTCTTGATGTTGCAGAGAAAATAGGGAAAAGTAAAATGAAGGTGCTCTATTAATTCTTAATGTGACAATCATATTTGAAACTGGTGCCAGTCTTTTCAGTTCTGAAAGCATTTTGTTTCACTACTTGTATTTTTCTACTGGGAGTATTTAATTTTGCCTTATTTGAGTAAAATTTTAGAGACAAGTCTTTAGAGAAGGGAAAATTATAGAAATGAGATTTTAAACAGAAGAAAAGATAACTTACAAAATTTTTCTTCTGACAAGATTGAGTGTCTATTACAAGATACTAATTTTCTTTTGTAAATTATTAAGAACTGGAGGCAAGGAAGAGTATAATTATGCAGAGGGCTTCTTAATAGCTTTTGTATTCTGTTAGCACATTTCTGATATGAATGCTGAGTCACTGGAAAGGAAAATTGCAGAATTATTTGCATATCTCCTAGAAGTTATCTTCTTGTTAACGTCAGGTAGCTGATTAATAAACATGGAAAATAATAATGATCCGAACATCTAGGCTGCAGGGAACAATGCATAATTAGAAGTTACATCCCTACAGAGAAGGTCTGTTTCTGCCTTATGCTTAGTGGAATAACCCTCTGTGCTTGGAAGCTAGAATTTATTTGAACTTCACTCAAACTCTTCTGGTGCTCCACAGCCTTGCTGCTACTCCAGTGAGTGATGGGCAGGTGTTTCTGAGATGTACCTCAGTCCAGGTACCAGGAGGATTGGGACTAAGGGACTGGATTGCCTGCTACCTTAAACTCTAGATTCATCAGTGTGGCATGAAATACCCTCTTTGCCACAGGCTGTGGTGGTTTCTAAAGGTTTAGAATTGAAAAACAGAGTTGCAAGGTAAGAAACCAAGAGGTGGCCTTAAGAGCATGAAAATTCCCACTTGAACAGGTTCCTGCAGGCTGCTGCAGGCAGGAGGGTGACACATGGGAAGTCTGAGTATGCATTTGCTCCCGTTTTCTCTAGACTGTTGTTGCTGGCCTCTTGGAGAGCAGAGGCTGGTGAGAGGGATGCTACAGTGACACATCCTTGCATCCTTGCATTAACCTGCAGTTAATGTCCTCTTGCAGCTCCCGGTCACTTGGGGGAGAGTTAATCCACTGTAGCAGCAGGACAGTGCAGCTGGCGGTGGGCCTGTGCTGCTGCAGGTGGTCTGGAAGGGCACAGTGCTTGGGCACAGTGCTTGGGCATATCCCAGCTGCACTTGTGCCATGTACATGTGAGTCTCTTGCCATAAGTACAGGAGTTGGTCTTTCCACCTGAGTAACTGCAGGGGTAAAACCAATCAACGTAGCACAGGACAATCAAAAGTGCTTCTGAGCTGCTTTTTGGCACGCTGTCCTGGGGTGGCACTGCTGAAAGCCTCTTTCCTAAGGCACTGGGGGGCTCCTGCCTCTGATCAGACTGGAATGCCCTAGAAATGATTTGGCACTTGCTAACTGGCTGATTCTGCCAACCTGAACCTGCACAGCAGCAGGGCAGAGATGGACAGAGGGGGAGGATTTTTCTAACGTTTTAGTCTCCCTGACAAAGATTCCTGCAGGAAAGAAGTCAGCAGCACTGAGAAGAATGATAGGCTTTTGGTGTAAGTGTGGGTTTGTTGTGAGTGGGGAATCAGTTCCAGTTGACAAGCTTCCTCCCTGACCAGGTCCTGAGTGCTGAGCTGTGGCATCATCTCTAATTTTGGTAGACTCCTCCAGGCTGTTTCCATAGAGGCTGGGTTCAAAGGTTCATAGAAAGATGTGGAGGAAGCTCCTCATCTCATACACTCCCTCACCATCCTGTCAGTGGCATTCCCACCTCCACACCACTAAGATATTGCTCTGGGGGTCCTATCTGTCACACACAGCCCGTGAATCATTCCCTTCAGTTGTGCTCCTACGTTTGCAATCCCACGTAGTCCCAAAGACAGGATCCAGGCCTCAGGGATTCAATTATGTACACTCCACTTAGTCTTTCCATCCTTGATCCCTCTGTGCCCATTCATTTTGCTTCATCATGTGCTGTTCTCGGCTGTATCAGTCACAGATGGGCAATTCATCCTCTCCTGTTTCCCACATGAATCCCATCTATCACCTGCCTGTCTTTGAAATTAATTTACTGGCTGGCCAGCTGCCCACTTTGTGTCCCTGGTTCCTTCCCACCCGTACATAACACGGGGGGGTGCTCCCTGAAAGGGGGTGGCCACAGGTGCTGCAGTGTTCTGTGCCCTAAGGAGCTTTGCTGACCTGTAGGCAGTGCTCTGGGACAGGACTGCTGCATGTGCTGTGGGACAGGGGGAAAGGGCTGCCGGGAGGTACCCACACCCTCCTGGATCTGCTCATGCTGTCATTCACCGTCACAGCACAAAGCAGCAGCCTTCTGCCTGGCAGAGAGATGTGTGCGTATTGCTGCTGTGCTCAGGCTTGAATGAGGGCTTTAGTAATCCCTGGAGCCTGCAGAAAGCTCCTGAAGGGTGTCCTGATGGGCAGAAATCAACACAGTTTTCTTTTTTCTCAAGCCTCCAGAAGGCCTTTCCTGCTGTTGTTTTCAACTCAATTAAGCACATCTGTCAACTTGATCTGTCATGGACAGGTTTACAGGTGCTGGCTTTGACTTCTGCTGTGTGCTAGTTCAAATGACTCATGGCAGAGCTGGGCCACCATCCTGCTGGAGGGGACACACACTTTGTCTTAGTGATTTGCCCAGGATCATAACTCCTTTGGAGGGAGGTGGTTGGTCCCAGTGGCATTTCTTGTGTCAAAAGTTTTCTCAAAAAGCAGAGAGTTTCAGGACAGGCTTTAAAGCTTCTTCTAACTGCTTAAAGGAGACAAGGTTAAGGGAACCTACCCAGAAGGCTGCTCACCTTTTTCTGGGTGCTAAGGCTGAACCCAAACCCCATAGCTGACCTGCAGCTATAGAGGAACAGCTTGGCTGGAGGGTCAGCAGAAACTTTTTTCAGCTGTGAAAGGGCAGAGGGTGTCCATGGGAGCAAAGCTGCTACTGCATCAGTGCAGTGCTTGAAAGTGAATGGATCCAGCAATACTTGTCTTACTTCTATATGAGAAGACACTTTGAAAGGTCAAAGGCATCTTCTTTAATGCCCACCTGTTGCTCATAAAGTGAGTGGTTTCAGCCAGGGCAGTACCTATGCAGATCTGCTTTCAGAGACAGACTCACACCCTCTTCACCCTCCAGGAAAAAGCTTTGTGAAGGGTGTGATCATTTAAGAAATGTGGTCCCCACCTCTATTCCAGCAGAGCTCCTGTCCAACTTCTAGTACCCTTGGGCTGGGTTTGTAGGATGTGGACGTTTTACTTGCTGGGGGAAAGGGATAGATAGCTATGAACAGAGAGGGCAGGTGGAGTGGAGGAGAGGGAGTATGTTCAGCTCAGTATGTCCATTTTCCCAGTGCCCTGTTTATGCAGCACTGTGCCCTGAGCATATTTCATGACACTGTGTGCTCTCTCTGACCCTATAAAGAAAGGTATTCTTATCTTGAAGAACCCACTCAATGTACTTTATGCTCTCCAGGAGTGAGGATGAACTGCGGATAAGGATTTCACAGTTGGCTAGTTTATCTCAGTCAAGCTTTGATGCCTGTCCACCTGATGGATCGCCTGGTAAAATGGAGGATAAAAAGACCTTTATTCACCAGGGAAGACGATGACGGCTTGGAGATGGAGATGAGTTTGCTGCAAAGATGGCAGGCACCATGCCCATGAAGGCTCAGTGCTGCTGAACTGTCTCTTCTCTGTGAAGGCCAGTGACAGAGGCACCACTTTGCAATGTCTGGCTGTGTCTCACTGCCTGAACCACTGACAGCCACCACTTTGGGGTCTGGATTTTCATTAGGAACCTACCATAGATCAAGGGAGGAGAACAGCAAATGGAGGAGGGGGTGGTAAAGCCTGGGCCTTGTTGGAGACACCATTTCTGTGTGGTTCTGCTGGATGGAAGACCTTCAAAAGTCAGGAATCCCCAAAACACGGCCTGGGCTTGAGGATGATGGAGGCAGGTAAATGTCAGCTTTGTTCCTCTGTCATCCTTCTATGGCCTGACCTGGCCTGTACTCTTCCAACACAAAGCTGTGATTTCTCTTGCCCTTCTTGCTTCTACTGTGTTTTGGTTCTGTTACTGGAGAGCAGAACCACAGAACCACAGTTACCTGAACTGCTCTGTAGTTCAACACGAGAGGCCAAGGTTGCCCAGCCATTACTGGAAGTATTGTGCTTTTGGATTTAGTTCCATGCCACAAGCAATATCAATTTAGGAACTGCAAAAGCTTGGTAGATTTTTCTCTACCAGTGCTCTCAGGCTCTGCTGAGCCCAGACTTTTCTGATCAGTGGGGCACTTGTTAAACTGATTTACTCAATTCTAATTTTCCATAGTGAGAGCAGCTAGATCTCATCTGTGTCTTAGGAATCTCTATTTTACTAGATTCAGGTGGTTTCTTTCAAGAGATTTTAGTGAGTTGGAGTGGGTGGAAGGGTGCCAGAGAAACAGTTCCTGATCAAAGTAATTGATCCAGCTGAGACATCAGGATTTGGCCATAGCTTGTTAGTGAACCAAGGGGTTGTTGGAGGTGTGAGGATAGTTTTCCCCTCTCCTGCTCTGGCTCGAGGAGTCTACAGGCTTGTCTTTGCACCATGTGGTGGCAGCCTTGCACACGGTAAGTGCTCTGTCTTGCCGGCTTGCGTGACTGGTTTTGTTTGCAGCATTTTTTTAGGGTGAAGAGCTCAATGGTCCATTTATGCTGTCAGCTGGATAATATTGTACTGTAATATAGTGGTCTCATCCTCACAGCATCAGCAGTGCACGACTGCTTCCTTTCCTTGCTGTGCTGGGGACACCTATAATTCCATGTAAAACTGCCTGTTCTGGTGGGCTCAGTGCTTCAACATCCATTGTCAGCGCTGCAGGAGTGACAGGGCTGTGCAGGAATGAGGGCATGAGGATGTCTGGGGCATGTGAGATCTCACCCAGCTGTTCAGATCCCTGCCTGGCAATCCTAGAGGCTTCCAGGAGCTGTGGGCAAGGACTGGTAGCAGGTAGCCAGGGCCATTCCTAGCTGACTCTCTTCCTTTTTCCCCTGCTAATTCACACAGGATTTTTCTTGTCTGTACTGTGTCTCACTCTGAGCCCCATTTGGGAGGGCTGGGATCTCTTCTGCTCACAAGTGTGCCTGTGCTGGTGCTCAAGGGGAGGAAGGGGACAGGTGGTATTTATCTTGATTGAGCTGCAGGGTTGTGTTTGGCAGGGCTTTCCAGCAGCAATGGCTGAGCAGGTTGTGGGCATACTCAGGAGTGAGTCACCAAGTAATAATGACAGTAGGAAGCGGAGAAGAGAAATGCTTCAGGAGTTGTTCAGCTTTTCCTGCTGGGAGCCAAACACAGGGGCAAGGTTTACTTGGAGCGGCAGAAAGCATCTAAACTGAAAGGTCAGCTGAGGTAATCTGGGGACGTGGCTCAGCTGTGGTCTCTGTCTTGAATCCTCTTGTGTCCCTGTCACCACATGATGTGGAGACTTCCTGGCAGATGCATATGATGTTTGCAGGAGAATTTCCTACCTGTCAGCTCCTCTAGCCACCAAGAATCTCATCAGACTGATGTGGCTGTCCTAAGGGACATTTGCTTCAGTGTAAGCTGGCTGTACTAGAAATGATCCAAACACATCATATTTAAACAGCACGTACTGCTGTAATAAAAGCACCTGCATGGAGATGACAGTTTCCTGAAACTGGGTTACACTTCACTGAGCTCCAGCAGAAAGGAGGTGTGCGATTTGCAATACTGTTTTTTTCTCATTAATTTTGGCTTTCACTGCTGTTTCTGATCAGAGATGAATGTATGGGATAGTAATTAGGAAAAATTTTCTAGGCTGCGTTCTGAGGAATACAAGACTACTGCTGTGTTTTTCCCTCTGCAATATTTGCTGGCCAGGTTGCCTAAATGAGGGAGCTCTGCTCCCTCTACATTGTGGTTCTGATGTATATGCCACATTGAGGCCCAGTACCCTGTAGGCACATTGGCATTGCTATGGGATCCTGCAAATTCCACCCTTTTGCTTGCAGGTGCTGACCCCATGATAATGACCACAGTAGAAAAACCTACTGGTGAGTTACTCTTTTGGTTTATCACACAGAGGGGACCCTTTGCAGCAGATCTGATTTTGCTCTGGGCTTCAAGTGGAGGTCTTGGAGCTATGAGATGAGTTTGTTGTAGAAACCAAGTGTAGTGCAGTAACTAATGACAGGATAATACCACTGGGGAGCTTGGGAATGAGCTACAATTGCTAGTGGCAGAGTTTTCTAGTGCAAAGGACAAGGAAGCTGTGGCCTCTTACTCATGTATTTGCTATTACTTTAGCATAGAGCTTTTCCTGCTGCTAAGTGGCAACTGTGCAAGCTGCTCGCCCTGTGGTGTTGGTCTATGATGGGATGCTTCCTGTTTTAACTGTGATTCCCATTAATTCCTTGCACATTACCAGGTTTATCTACCAGACTCTGGAAGCAAACTGGTGATTAATGCTGAGGTTGCTGCTGAGGACTGTGGTTACACTGCCAGCAGGAGAGGCAGGGAGCGACCTGGCCTGTGGAGCAGCCTACCTGGGTGCATCCAGCATGTGGGAAGCCTTTTCTTCTGTGAGTAGGTGTGTGGAGAAGTGCAGAGCTGAAGCCAAGGCTAGATTACACCATTCCTTAGCTATAATGCTCTGACCTCTTAAAAAGCCATTTTACTTTGGGTCAGGCCTGCCGTGTTGGGATGCTCAGGGTTGTGGGCATTCTCCCAGAGCCCTGTGCTAGAGAGGTTTTGGGAATGGTGGTGTTAGTGGAACATGGTTTAGGGGTACATTTGAAAGTGGCTTTGGAAAAGAGCCATGGATATATCCTAACAACCCAACTCTGACTTTTGTTGGTTTGCTCCCAATTCTGAGTCTGAGCAGGTGGTGACCAGAGGCTGCAAAGCCACATGGAACAAACTAAGAAGGGCTGGAGAGAAGTCCCACATTCTGCTATACTTCCCGAATGGTTTGGGGAAGAAAGGCCTCTTGTCTGTGCCTCTCAGAGCAATCTTTGTGGGGGGTTCCAGTCACTCCCATCAGGGCAGAGAAGACAGGCTGAGCTTGCAAACCCCCTGTGGGCATCCCTCAAAACCTATCACAACCAGGAGCCAAAGAAATTGCCTTGGAAACTGTGATGAAGCTGAATTTGCAGGGAGCTCCTGCCAGGTTAACTGGAATTGCAATGTAAATACCGGTTGCACTGCTGGCATCAGGCAGAACTCAACAATCCTGGGGATGCTCATCCCAAGCCGCATCCTGGCATAGCACAATCCTAGGCAGCTTTTCAGTTGCAGGTCTGCACACCTTCGGGAACTTGACAAGAGGCAAAGTTCATATCAAAATACTTTCTCCCCAGGCTAAGAGTGAGGTCAGTCAGCTGTGCCTATTCCTTGGCTGTGTTATCCTCTGAGAAAGATGAATGAGCTGAGCAGGTACATTTGCACTTGCAGCAGTGAAGGAAAGGGGTTCTGTGTGGAGTGGGAAAGGAGATGGACTGGAAGACCAAGCAGCTGATAAATTGCCTAAGGGACAAAGAGAAGTTACTCAATTATTTTTTTTTTCACATTTGCCGTGGGCTAATTAAGGAATCTATGTAATGCTGGAAACCTTTGAATGTTTAATGGAAAAGCAGCTAATTAATTAACATCACAAATCATAACCATTAAGGAATTAATCTTTCATGAACTTAATTAGGAATGGTGAGTGAATGGGTACATGGGAGGATGACTTTTGGAATATGAATTATGGTTGTTTCTTTCCTAATCACTGCTAGTTAATGAAGACACACAGCAATATTACTGAGCAAACAATGCAGAAGGGAACAAGGCTGTGTAATGATCCCAGCTAGGAGTGATAATTGCTTCATTTGTGGGGAATGCTCACAAATTGGAAGTGCTATTTGCCATGATCATTCTGTTGCTAGAGATGACCATTTGCTTATGGCAATAAACAGTTAAATTGTCATTGCATAATTTTGCCCGGAAGGCAAAACTCCTGACTGGCTGAGCCTTTGTGTCCAGTTCCCAGGGCCAGTTGTGGTCACTGCCCAGGGACCTTGGAAGTTCTCTCATCACAAGGTAATATGATGTAGATGAGAACTACAGTTTTTGAAAGAAGGAAAATGGCCACAGTGCTTTTTGAGGGCAGTACAGAAAGAGATTGGAAGGTCTGAGAGGACTGCAGTGGTCTGGATCATGAGACTTCCCTCTGTGGCATTTTCCTAAGGGGTGTGTGCTGCTCCATGTGATGGTTCCCAGGGTGTTCAGGTCCACCTGGGAATTTCAGACTACTAAAAATGTGTCTCTCATTTTGTGCTGTATTGGGGATCAGCTTCCCATTGTCTGACTCCCTTCTGCTAAACAGAGATCCTGCCTACACCAGGGTGGTGTGACTGTCTTGGGGATGGTCCCAGTGCCAGGCAGAGCTCTAAGAGAGCAAAAAGACTCCAAATGATGTTTGGAGAGTTCTCCCTTAGTTAATCAGCCCTGTTTCCTGTTCAGTGCTCATTTGGGGATCATTCTGCTAATAATTGTTCTTCAGCTTGGCAGTCAGACAGACAGAGTGAGGCTAAGGACTCATTTTGGATGGAGGAAGAGACAGATCTTACAGGGATTTACCTAGGGAGCACATGCCAGTGGAGTTACACTAACAGCAAAAGCAGGGAAGGAACATTGGCCCTCTGTTTTTGTCTCTGGAAGGGGCGTCTGACATAAGGTTCCTTCGGGCACTAGAGAACAAAATATTGGAACAAAAGCTAATAAACACCCTCCTTCCTTAAACTACAACTTAAATACAGCTCTTCTGACAGTGCTTGATAGATTTCTCTTTCATTAAAGAAGCTCCTTAAGAAGCTTGTTCTCCCCTCTTTTTTTTTTTTTTTTTTTAATGTATTTAGGTTGGTTGTTCTGGACACAGAAAACAACCTATATCAGAGGTGGCTAACACAGTCAAAGAATAAAGGATGGTTATGAACCCCACTCTTCACTGAACATTCCTTTCTGATGCTGTGCACTGGGAGCTGGCTTGCATGTCTGCACAGACATGTTTGCACTCTCCCCTTCCTGCAGAGTAGGAGGTGTGTTTTTCAGGTGGAAGTGGAAGGGGGCACAGGACGTTTTCCGGGTCTTGGTGTTCCAAGCTCCCTTTGAATGTCCACAGTCTTTGGAATTCAGGGATGCCGCGTGTAGTACTTGTGCAGCGCAGTAAGATATCTGGAAAGAGGTAGTGGAACCAAAGAAATTCTTTCCAGATATCTGGAAAGAGGTAGTGGAACCTTTGGGTGATGAGTGTTGAAGTGGAAAGAAGACAAGCTAGTCATGGACCCTGCTTAGCGGAATTCGCTCTGATTTGCTGCAGAAAGTCCAGCATAGACAAAAAAGGGTGGGCTCTTATATATTGGGAATTAGAGACCTTGCAGACTGACCATTTGGTTTGTTCTGATAGTGAGCCTATCTATAAAATTCAGACATAGTTCTGGCATGAGAGCTGGGACTGTTTCCCCGCCGAACTCGCACTCACTGCCAGAGCAGCCCGTGACCGTGGCGATCACGCAGTAGCCCTTGGTGTTACTTTGTGTGTGATGGCCTGTAGGATGGCTGGGGACCAGCCAATGCCAACACAACTAACATACAAGCAGAGGTTCTCTGTGCAATGAGGCAGCACTAATTTCTTCATTCCAGGTTCACTGGCTCTACAGTGAGGGAAGGCTTTGCACTTCTGCACTGCAATAGCCTTCGATGCATTCAGATAAATAATGAAATAAATGAATGAGAGTGAGTTCTATTAACGTGGGGTTTAGCTCCTACAATTCTTTTGTTAATTTGGGCTTTAAATATTAGGCAGAATTGGATGTTCATATGACTTGAAGGGATAGACCAGCCCCAGATACTCTTTATGGATTATGCTAAAAGGAAAAAAGTGAGCAAGTATATGCTTGTCAAGCACATTATTAGGCTAATTTACTGCAGTTTCATGAAACTAATTAAAGAAGAACAAGACAAGGATGAAAATAAGCTCACAATTAAGACTGAATCGATAAATCACTGTATTCAGCAATTTAATGCAGCAAGTAATTTAACTGAATTATGAGTTTGGCATAAGAAAGAATTAATTTTTGTGTAAATCCTGTTCAGGGGTAGGTAAAGGAGACTCAGCTCTATTTGAACCAAAGCATACAATTCATTTGCTCTCATGGATTAATGCACTGACTTTGCTTGGGACACCTTGAGAGCTTGATCCATCGTGGGCAGAAGCCTGTAGGAGCTGGGCACCAGATCTGCTCTTAGCCCCTCACCTGGGGGTGCTGCTCAGTGCAGGCTGCACTCTGCCCAAAAAAACTCCCATAAGGAAGGAACCAACATGACTGTCCAGAGCTGTTCCATCCGTGACAGTTCCATTCCACACACTATCCTTGAATATCTCTGTGCTTATATGGTTTTGTTTTGCTCCTTATTTCTCTCTTCTAAGTCTATGCAAATACAAAAGGTCACACCTTCCTACAAAGGCAATGACAAAATCAATTTGAGCAGCGGTTTTAAGCAGTGGTCTTTTTTGATCACCTATATTTCCTGACAAACTGGGAGATGCACGTACTCAATATGAAGAAATTGGACCTGCCAGAGACCTTTTCTTTCAAAGGAAGGGTAAGGTATATTGAGTGATTCCTTGATAGCTTCATGTGTTGAGAGACCAAGAGATCATTTTGAGGTATGAAGTTTTTTCTGGAAACTTAGGAAGTGTTGCTTGCTGCACAGTTAGAAGCAGGATTTTAAAAACTGTTGTGTATTCTGTGATGAAATTAAGTGTATTGAATGCATATAGATATAATAGTCCTTTAAATACTCAACAGCATATTCCAAAATTGCCAAACTGACAGGAAAAAAAGGGCAGACTAATGCAAACAATTCCACCATAAATAAATTAACAACTGCTAAAAATCCCCAAGACTTTATGTTGAACATCCTTCTACTTCGAATTCCAGAAGTTTAGGAATGGAAAACACCCTAAGGTGAAATGAACATATCTTCCAGGGTTGATACATAATGTCTCAATATCTTCTTCACTGTCTTTCTACTGGGCTGTTTTTAAATATAAACTCTCAAAGTAAGGAACATTGCTTGTGAGATTTCAACTGTTTTAGAAACAGGTTAAATTTATCTTAAGGTATTTGACTGTCTCATGGCATTACCTTCTATCAGCAGTCCCAGTCCAGGACAAATCTGGGATGACTAGTGGGGCTTACTTCCCTTTTGAGATTTCTGGATTTGCTTCTGCTTGTGCCACTCTTTCTTCTCTTATTGCATTAATTAAACTTTATGTGGGAAAGATAATATGTTAACAGTAATAAAACCCTGATGAACTGGCCAATTCCTCTAGTAGCCAAGTACTAATTTTAAGTGTTTCTCTTCATTAAGAAGTCTTCAAGAATTGCAGTATTGTAGATTATTGTTTCAGAACACTTGAGATTATGCCCTTATGGCAAATTTCACACCAAAATGAGTGAAAATTTTATGAACCGGCAACTTTCAATAGTTATGCCCTATTCCTAGTGACTACCTACTGCTCTGGCTTCATCATTCCCAGACTGACACTGCAGTGGAAGATTCTCTTTGACTTGTATGTTGGCAATAGAACTGAGAGGACAGGAGTGTGTGTGATGCTGACAGCTGAGAAGCACAGGCAGAATGTAAAAACAAACCAATTTTGAACAGTAGCCGGTGCTGTATGGAAGGAACTGGAAACCCAGTTTTGTTTCTCAGCCAGTGTTGTTCAGCAACAGGGCCTGTTTGCAGCTGATCCACCTTAAAATGTGATTTTTGTCCCAGTAGAAAACCAGCTATTTATTGAACTTTTCTTCTGAGATACATAAATGCTATCACAGAAGAAGCCCTGACCTCCCCTAGAGTTATTTCTGCCTGCATCATGCAGTTCCTCCCCTTATGCTTGTGGCATCAAGGGAGGCTTGCACTGCCATCCCTATTTGGGAGCGTCCCTACAGCTCACTGGGGTGCTGGGTTTGCCTTCTCCCGTTTCATTCTTCTCGTTCTACCTTCTACCTATCATTCGCTTGGTGGTGGTGATCACCCACATTACTACAATTCCCCTAACAGGCAGGCAGCAACTTACTGTTCAGGGCAGCTCTTGCCATCCCAGACATCCCTTGCCATCTTGTGGGTCAGGAGCCCTTTACTTTTAGCCTCCAGAGTATCTTACTGGGCATGAAAGAGGGGTATATGGGCAATGGGTTTCTGACAGCACATGGGTGCAGCAAGGTGTTTTGAAGGTAATGCTGCTACAGCAGGAAAGACACAAATATGTGAGTGAAACAAACCACAAGGAAATAATGAGTTTTAACCCCACATATCCCCTTTTGTCAGCGTAGTAAGGTTACCAAAACTAATGCTTCAAATCAGTGCCAGTGCGTGATTTTTAATGGAACCCTGACCTCTCTCAGATAAAAGGAATTTAAAATCTGTTGATTTTCAAGGCAGGATCTGGTGATAGACAAAGAATGGCTTTGAGGTTTTTTTGGGCCCAGTGTACTGAGAAAAGAATTTTGAAGCATGATCATCAGCTTTGTTAAATTACTGGGCCATCCAAGGTGCCTGATATTGATGCCCCTGCTTCTGACACTCTTACTCTCAAGAGGTCGGCAGTGGTGATTTATTGACTTGCAGCAACTCAGAGGTTTAGTCTGACTAAATTCCGAACTCAAATACACCTTCAGAGAGGCGGAATCACCTGGGAAATGGGAAATTAGCTAAAATAATTTGTTGTTAATTGTCTCTTACCCTTGGAATGTCTCAAACTTTTTTCTAACTTAATGGGATTGAAATGGGAAAAAAAAAAAAAGGAAAACAAAAGGACAGATTAAGGCTCTATGATCTGATGCTTTACTAAAAATTAATTTAATAAAAATTACACTCCTGGGTGAATTTGCAGCTGACAAGGAGCAGTGGACTCTGTAACTGCTATTGCATTAGGTGCATTCTGACCCTAGCACCAGCCCTTAAATTGTAGGCAGCTCCCTTGATTTCAGCAGTTACTGAAGATTATTCCAATTATAAATAGGATCATAGATACGGAGAAGCTTTAATGTTTGTCACTTACGTATCTTATTAGTACAAGGCAGATCTCTGAATTAACGTGGCCCAGAAGAGGAAATACTGAGTTGTTTGTTCCCGTGGCCACTCATCTAGCGTAGGCCAGGGCACAGCTTGCTCTGTTTTGTGCTCTGCCAGCTCCCTCGGCTTTGTATCCGGCTGTTGTCCCCAGGGCCTTTCCACCCAGGACTGCCTGTGCTCTGAGGGCTCACAGCTTCTGCGTGGAGCCAAATCTCGTTCCCTCCTCTCACCTCTCTGCTGGGCACAGCTGCCCCTTGCCTCGCAGCCATGCCAGGCTGCCTGCCATGCCAGGAGCCCTCTGCCTGAGCTGGCGTGGTCTCAGCTCAGCAGCTCTCAGCAGCAAGTACCACCCGTGGTCAAGCCCTGCCCTGTGGGAATCCCTGCCAGAGTCAGAGGGATGAGGGAGAGTGCGCCAACAAAGATTGCTGTGAGGAAACAAAGCTCGCGCTTGATGTGCGGGCAAGGTGCTGGGCCTGAGCTGATATATATGTGTGCTGACAGATGGTCTGACTTGAAATACTCTCTCCAAATTCCATTAAGCCCTGGGAAGGCAGCGGGCAGCTAGCAGCCGTGAGGAAGTAAGTGGTTTCTTATTAACCAGCCCCCACGCTTCCCAACCCCTGCTAACAGCAGCTGGTGGAGTGTCTTTTCCGGATGTCAGTTCTCTCTGTCCATCTGGCAGGTACTTTCAAGCTTGCCAAGATGGGTATAAATAGAAGGGCTTTTAGGGAAGAAAATGGCAGACCTCCATTGCAGACCCCGTATATTTTGAGGGGTCCTGGTGGCTTTTGCTTCAAAACAGTGCTTTACCATGGGTGTTTTAGTATTGGCATGGATGAGAGAATTTTCTTTAAAAAGAAAAGAATTACTTTCTTCAAGAGAAATTTTTGAGGCTGTTGTCCCCAGCCCTCCACATTGCCTCATTTTCAAATGTCATAAAGAATGAGCCTGGAAGCTAGATGAAAGGTTTCTTCTGATTTTCTTTTTTTCACCAGAGAAATAAAGACTGAGTCAGTGGTGCCGGATTAAGATCAGAGGGACTGAGATTTTTTCATTTAGAGCCCCAAAATTAAGTTTTAAAGAAACTGAATTTATGTTTTATGGGATTTGAGCAATGTTGCAACCAGACTCTTGTATAAGCACCATCAATGTGCAGTATTAACAGGAGAGAGGCACCATGCTAGAGACACTTTTAGTGCTCTTCTCTGCCCACACCTTTCAGGACATCATCTAGAAGAACACCTTGTTTTCAGGTGTAGATCTGGTCTTGAACAGACCATGCTCAGATTTGGCAGGAGTGGTCCAGTGAGGCTGAGTGTTGGCAGGTAAGTTAAATGTCAGTGGGATGAGAAGGATGCTGGCTAGAGATCTTGTGTGCTAAGTGTGGATTTAGGCACTTCATTTCCACCTAAGCATTTCAATGCCTGCCTACATGAATTGTTATGATTAATTTGTTCAGATCGAGGTATCTCCAATACTGTGCTCTATCCCTGAGCTAGTGGTCTGAATTCCCTCCTAGAGACTGTGGAGAGATGAGCACTTTGGTTCTGACATGGGCTGCTAAAGCCCTCTCATATCCAGTCCTCAGACTCAGAACAGAGACGTGAGTTACAGATGTTACAGCAATGGAAGCTCGGGTTCTTATGGTGGAAAGACAACATGAACTACCTTGTGAGCACTGGTGTTTCTAGGTGGCTTTTTAAATGGATATTCTCTATAATAATGCAAACTGGGGACTCACTGGTACCAATTTCCATGGCTGCCAAAGCACAGGGAAACAGCAGAGTTTTGCTCTTTGGGCAAAAAACTATGTTGGCTTTTCCTGGTTCAGATGGGCATATACTGATGTGAAGAGTTGGGAAAACCATGAGAAAAAGCAGCAGGCAGTTAGAAGATGCATCTTAACAAGACAAAGACTTATCCCACACCAAGGAGTGGCAAAAACTAACCCTTCTTCATCTGGCTGAGTTGACTGTCCAGGCAGTCAGCACTGGGTCCCCTTCATTGGAGAGCACAGTGTTCCAACCATTTTGTATCAGCCAACAGATAATTGCTGTGTACTCATAAATTTCTTTACTATGTATGGTTATTCTTAATGTAGTGGCAGTTCCAGGGTGCAAAGCTAATCCTGAAGGCTGAAATCTAGGTGACTGGGATGCATATCCTTGTGATTTCTCTCAGTTGCCGTGAAAATATTTGACAGAATAATTTGTGTTTTCTAAAGTAGACAAAGTGGGCTTGTTAATAGCAAGTGCTAAAATAGGGTATGTCCTGCAGCACAAGTTACACTTCCTCATCTTTCAGTCAAATATGACTGCAAGATGTCCTCTCTTTATGATCAGTGTCAACCATATCCATGTCCCACAAAGCCTGAGTATCTTTGTCGAGCAGGTAACACCACAGGGTAGTGGTGAGATGTGTTTCAGCACTTGCAGCATCATGGAGCATCTTCTTGTCTCATGAGAACAGGTGAATTAGCTGACCTCATGCTCACATTTAGTAGTATCTTTTGCTTTAAGTATCTCACCTGTGGTATTTTATTAATCCTCCCTCTGTATGAAATATTCCTCATCTTCTTAAGAATCCCTGGTACATATATGCCTGTCAAAACCCCACTGTGTTTATCAGGAGCTCTTTTTTTCACTTGGGATACCCATGCAGCTGTTACGCTGCTGTCTGCTGGGTGAAAACAGAAATCCTCCAGCCAGAGAAGGCAAATCACCAGCTTATTTGTTTATTTTCGGTATCATCTTTTGGAGGCTGAAGGCATAGTAGGGGGAGTAGCTGTGCAGACTGCTTGCTCTGCAGACTGCTTGTGAATGCCGCCTGTGTCGGCGGCACGAGGCCAGCCGGGCTGCCCTTTGGCAGTGAGGGACTGTAAGATGGATTGGATGGCATGTGGTCTCCGTGCTCGAGTGCCCGGGGAGCTGGCTCGGAGCAGCCCTGCAGCACGCTCCCAGGCACGCGCTCGCCTTCCATTGATTCAGCGGGCTGCTTGCTCCCGTCTGTCAGAGCTCGTAGGCTTCTCCGGGCTGCCTGCGCAGCTCCTGCCAGGCCAGCATGAATGAAACTCTGGTAATTACTACAGCATGACTTCACTAGAACCATATTGCTAGGGTTCATCACCAGCTCATTAATTAAATAGTTGCCATGGTGACAGTTGCCTTGGAAGCATGAAATCCTTTCTCCTCCTTTTCCCCTCCTCCTCTCTGCTTCACAGGGTTTCTCATTCATATCCTTGCGTTTTACATGAATGAAACCAGAGGGAATCACGGAGCTAGGCAAAGAGGTACTTGAGGAAAGATGATGCCTTGTTTTCCACCATGCCTGTCACCTTGTGGGCATGAATGATCACTGAGCCCTGTGCTCATGTTTTGCTTTTCTTGTGTACGTGTAGGATGTAGGATGGCTACCTCATAGCCATCCTATTCTTTTCATTTGTTGGTTTTAGGTCAAATCCTGGTAATCCTGAGCACCTGTGTTATTCTGGAGTCCTGGGACTGGCTTGCCTGATTTTCAGTGGTGCAAGGGAAGGACTGGGCACTTTATTTGCAGCCAACTGCAGAGTCTTGGCAATGTTCCAGAGCTGAGCTTTTGCCCATGTGGGTTTTCTGTGCTTGATTAAATCACAATATTTCCTCTGGCTCTGAAGCCAGAAAGGACTATTAACTCTTCAAGACTGGCCACCTGCATAGTACAGATCAGGGATTCCCTCCCAATGGCTTCTGCTTTGTGCCTGAAAGCTTCTGGTGGAGCTGTGATTTCCTTGTCAGAAGATGTCTCATCTTTGTATAAATGTTGCTAGTGATGGTGAACACTTGTGCTGGGGTAGTCTGTCCAGGTGTTTAAGCACCCCTTGCTGTTAAGAATTTGCCTCCCCAGCATGCTTGGTGAGTCTTGTTTGGCATTACTTCTCTCTTTCGTGGTCTTTGATTGCCTGTGGGTGCTTTCTTATGGCATCTAGCAGCTCTCTTCTTCACACAGAGTTTGGATCCTTCCCAGTCCCCATGGATGCAGATGGATGGTTGATGATTTGCCCTGAGCTCGTCATTCTGCCCACATGTCACTGTAGATATTTAGAAAAGAGAATAATCCTCAGTGGATAGCAAGACATGCCTGTATTCATTTTCTGAGAATGTTTTTCTAGTTCAAAGTGTTTGAAGTAATTAAAAGGATGTGATTCAATGTCCAAAAGAAATGTTTTCATGGCACAAAATTGAGAGCATGTGGTTTGTAGAACTGTGAGGAAGTACAGCCTGTTGGATCAGTGTCAGAGGAGCATAGAGGGTCCCAGAGCCTGAAGTGACCTTGCCCATGTGGGTGCTGGGAGTGGTCACTGTCCTTTGAGCCATGTCATTGGGAAAGATGCAGTTGGTATGGGCTAAAATCCCACCTGTAGTGTAAGAATGGTTGGGTTGTTTGGTGACTGGGACTCTGGAGTTCATCTTTCTCACTGACTCTGTTTTATATAAAATTGTAGACATGGCATTAGAAGTGGGGGTAAACTTTAGCCCCTGTGATGGATTATCCCTTGTCTCTTTACTACCAGGCTTCACCCAACTTTGGCTGAAGCTCTTGGCAATGGCAGTGCTCTGGAGGAGGTTTCTCAAGCAGATGGAGCTAGGGGCTGGGCAAAATTGAAAATCCGCATGTTCCTGACTTGCCCCTACCCAGAAATGTGAAAAATTGCCAGGGCTGTCCATCAGCTGTGTTTTTTCCAGCCACAGTGTGTTCTGACTGTGTGTCCTTTCAGAGATGCATAAAACTTTCCTGAAGGTGCCGTAACAACTGGGACACCAGGCAAAGGACAGGACCTGCCTCTTTGGTATCTCACAGCTGTCCTGCATGGCTGTGTTGGTGTTGCTGTAAGGCTTATTGAGTACAGATATAAGGACAAGCAGAGCCTTGTATCTCTATTGCATTGGCTTTCAGCCCATCTGAGGGTAAAAGAAGGACCCCAGTTGTCTCACTGCCTGTAAGTTACTGTGTGAGCGACTAGGAAATGCTTGGCTCTGTCTGGAAAAACTTCCCGTACTAGAGAGGGGAAAACTGACATGGTTCTGGCCTGCCCCTTTGTGGGTTGTTACTCAGTTTCTCACTGAGGTTTTCCTTCCCCTTCAGTTTTTCTGCACTAATTTTGTAATAACAGTTAGCTCTGGATTTCATAACACAGACATACAACATGCAATTAGAAATCGCTTTGTGTGAAATAAAGTAGCTGTGAGTCATATCCAGACAAGTGAATTATCTGTGATTATTCAGCCAAGAAGGGAGACGGTGGTAAGCAGAGGAATGTGCACACCAAGGGCTACGTATTATTATTGGCATTTCCATACTATTTGGAAGCATAAGGAGGAATGCAATACCATATACTATGGCAGGGCTTATTGGGATGTCTGTGTGTAAACATCCATGTGATCAAGTCCACATGGGGAGGAACAGGTGATTTTCTTCTGATCCTAAGACTTGTGCATCCAAAGGATGGGCCAGTGACATTGTTAGGTCTTTGTTTCTAAAAAAAAAAAAAAAAAAAAAGGGTAGGGAAACATACATATATATCTTTTAGAATTCTAAATTTATGTGAAGCAAATCTTGTATATGAAGACTTAGCCTAATGGGAAACTAAGATATGTAGGCAGCTTAGGAGCTGGGACTGCAGTCGGGGGCACAGGCTGAGGGCAATTTGCGTTTCCTGAGTGTCAGAGAATCAGCCAGTGAGGGAGACAACGACAGCAGGGGATAATGGGGGCAGGGAGTGTGCTGGCTGCCGGCTCCACACAGTTGCACACTCGTCGTGGGAAAGGTAATTCTTTTTGAAGGTGTACATTGAAACTGGAGGTCTTTCTGCAAGGCGAGAGGTACCAGGAAGGGACTGGCAGCACTTGCTAAAGAGCACCTTCACAGTCCTTGGTGCGTTGCTTCAACTGCCCAAAGAAGTTTGTTTTCCATCCATTGCAGAGAATCAGTTGACCCTTCCCCAGCCAGTCACAAATGCCTCCATCTGTAAAATGACAGTGAGAAATGCTTAATCTTCCAAGATGAATCTAACAGATGCTTCTCCCAGGAAATGAACTAAAGGTTGCAGCTTTGCTTGAGCGATTGTGAGTCAGGTATGAGTCATTTCTCCCTTGAAGGGCATCTGGATGTGCTTTGCTGATAAACACTCAAAGAGCACAAAGCCTGGGGTGAAAGGTTATCCCAGGAAGGAGAAACTAGAAAAAAACAAAAACGGCAAAAAACCCTCAGAGATATACCAGTGTACTCTGAGCCTTCCTCTGTGGCCCGCAGGATGCATTAGCTGTGGGTTTTAATGATGTTGTTTCTCAACTTCCGTTGCATACTAACTTGGAAAATGCAGAGAGGAGGCTTCTGTTATAATGGAATTTGGATATTAGTATTATATCTATTGTTTCCGTGGCTTCTGATTGCTGCAGGTGCATTGAGCCCAGGGAAGTGGGAATTGTGGAGAAAGTACACCTTCAGCTGTTTTTCCATACCAAAGCAAGGCAGTCTGAGTACAGATTAGAGTCAGAGTGTGATACTGCAGAGTATCTGACACCTCAGTAACTGATCTGTATGAAAAAATAGTCATTTGCAGGAAATAATGTGGTACTGGCTGGCTTTCCAAAGCAATCATAAAATTAATAAAGTCAGTGCAGAAATTGATGGCCAAAATTACCTGGCCTTGTGCTATGCAGATCAGAATAAGGGATCACAGTATTTCTGCTTAGTTTTAAAAAGATCACAGAAAGAGGCACTGGACTATAAAGAACGGGGTGTAAAACTTGTTTCCGGGAGCAAGCCACAACTGGCTTTAGATGGTCCTGTTAGCTCAATGGTAATCCCTGCTCCCACAGAACATCAGAGGTAGGAAAGCTGGCTGCAGCAGCAACTAATTAGCATTAATTGTGCTTCATCTGATGGAGCTGATCCTATCCAAGTGCAGCCAGACACCAATTTTCGTACACTGCCGTTCTGACCATTTTACTATCAAGCTGTTTCTTAGTGACGTACATTTATTTATGGCACAGGGCCTACAAAAAGCAGCCGAACATCCTGCCTTAGGAAGTCACTGGAGCATGGTCTGTAGGAAGAGCTCCTATCTTTTACCACACTGACAGATACATCAGGGAGGGGCCAGACATGCTTGCCAGCACACAAGTCCATTCCCAGGTCAGGCATGGAAGATGCTTCTTCCAAGTAGAGGCAGGTCAGGAGCAATTACTGTGAGTTCAACTTAATTATGCTAGTCAGTCAAGCAATTAGAGGGATAAGGATGCTGACTTGCAGGGACAAAGAAGTAGCTAGCCTTTTTGGGGAAAGAGAGAGGCTAGTAATTAGCTGAGTTTGGTCTGGGAGTAGAGGTTGTAGGGAAGATTGATACAAAAATCTCTGATTGTGTCTGTGGTTTCAGATGTTGCAGGGATTATGATTTTTAGATTTTAGGCTTATCCAGAGCTCACAGTTTGCCATGTGGTAGAGTAGGTATAGTGATGGAGATGCAGTTTGTCCTGGTTGCTGCCCACTTCAAGCCGGTGCTGGCAGATGCATGGAGTATCAGTGTTCCTTGTTTATTTGTGTTACAGGAGATCCCTGCCCTCTCACCACACTGACAGAGAAAATTGTAGCTCATCCCGAGGACCATTTCACATTTGTCATCATGACAGCCAGGGGATTGGATCAGGTTTGGATCATCTGTTGTGCATATCCCTGACCTGAGCAAGCACATTGTCTTCTGCACCAGCAAACTGACTTTCACCCATGGATTTGTGCCTGGCACAGCCACGGGTTTAAAACCATCAGGAGATTGACAGGCCAAAATGTAACCAAGATTGAGAGGTTTGCCCTTGTAGCCCTGTGCCACGGCAGAGATGAGAAATGCCAACCTTTTGAGGGGCATAAATCTGCATAGCCAGGGTGAAGGAATAGCACAGAGGAGAGTCTGTTTTGGCTCAAGCATCTCTTCCGAAAGTGTTCTTAACTTGAAGAGCTGAAGCATTTACTGTGTCCCTTGAAAGTCATTTTATCTACGTCAGTTACCTTGACTGGAAAAAACACAAGCAAAGAAAGAGCACACCCTTCTTAAAGCAATAGGGTATCACTCGATAAAGGACACGTTTTTGGTCCTTCTTCAGGTCTGAAATAGAAGCAGCAGGCTTGAAGGTTAAATTCAAGCTGCTCAGTATTGCATTAGGTGTATACTAGTGAGGTCACCTCTGCAAGAAAAGGTGTCTGATACCTGTGAAATAGAGGAGGGAAGAGAGAAAGTGGAAGGGGATGTCTCTGAAAGGAGAGAGATTTCAGTGTGTCCTGATGAAGAGGGTTGTAGTGGCTGCAGCTTTCCCTACCTGGAAGGGAAAAGCACCTTTAGGCCAGGCCTGCAGGGATAATGTGTTAGCCTGCTCTGTTTTCTCCTCCAGACCTTGCTGTCACATACAGGCTTTGACAAAACAGAAGCAAGGCAAGCTGGCAAATTTCCTGAGAAATAGAAAAGTCAAGAAGTATTCTACTCAGAAAAAGGCTTCCCAAGGCTGGTGACGTACTTCAAGATAGTTTTGTTGTTTTTTTCCCTTCTGCTGTTGAGGTCGATCATTCACTATCTGTTCTTCCCTCTGGCAGGCTCCAGTGCCTTGGGAGACGGCTCTGCTGACTCATTCAGAAAGCAGTTTTCAAAACATGATTCCTTCTCTTGTATCTAGACAACTCTTTTCCCTGGGAATAGCAGCCCACCTGCCCCAATCAGCAAAGGCAGGGTGGGAAACCTGCCCTCCTCCTGCTCTTGACTGGCCTCTAGCTCAGGTCCTTGGCACAGGCACCCTGCTTTCCTTGGTCTGCACTTAATTCTCAAAAGCCCAATTGCATAAAAAGCTGGGATCTGAGTTTGGAAGTTGCTCCACTGTGATGTTCATCTCCTGTGCTCTACGGTAGCAAGCCATGAAAAATAGTAAATAAATAGACATAAAAAATACAACATGAAACAAAAGAGATTGCTGGTTCCATTTTTTTTCCTGTTAAACATTTGGTTTCTTCTATATAAGAAGACAGGAGCCTGGTGCAAGGTAAATATAACTGCCTGCTTTAAATGTATAAATTCTGTCCCGGGCTAGCTCTAAGGTATGTGGCAAGGCATGCCAGGGAAAAGGTGGGTCTGTGCTTGTCCCACTGCAGGCTCTGTATACGCAGATGTACTCCTGCTGCTGTGGGAGGCAGGGTGCTGACAGCATGGCATGTTGGATGACCCTTTTTGTGTGAACAAATTAGGAATCCTTTATCTAGCTCCTAGCCAGAGGACATCACTATGTCTGTTTTGTAGGTGCTAAGGAGTTTTTTTTTTTGCTTGTGGGCAGATCAGGGAAAGCTACTGGGTCAATCAGAGTAGCAAGATGGCTGTGTAGGAGGACAGCCCAAACAGGGCCGTGTTTCCTCAGAGATCTCTCTTTGGTACCAGAACTCTTTCAACAAGGAACTTTTAGTGCTGGCGCCATTGCAGCCCTCCCCCAAGCTGTGGTTGTACTGGCTGTGTGGGGAGAAAGTAGAATTTTATTCACGTAGCTCTTGGCAGGGCTCACTCAATCCTGAAGAAGAGCTCTGTGCCGGAGACATGAGTGAACTCCTCAAGGTTTTCCCCACAAATTGCCAGGACTTTGATTCAGCTGGAGTCAAGCTAGCATCAGTAGCATTCTTCTCTGGGCAACCTCACAGCGGTGAAACTGAGAGGAAATAGGAGAGCTTCCTGTGGGAGCTGCTTGGTGGCAGCTTGGGTGAAAGGGAGGATATAGTGGTTGTCTAATCTGAGTGGCACAAGCAGGCTCTTGGACCTCAATTCTCAGTGGGAGCAGATGTGCGAAGCATTTTATGCCTAGTCTGCTTTGCAGGAAGTCAATTATTCTTGCCCACTTTGCAGGGGGCAGGCAGCAAGTGCACTTTCTGTGGATAAACAAGAGGCTGGTGAGCAAAGAGGACCTGGGGCCTGGGCATCTGTTTCACAGGAGATTGGATCAGATCTGAGGGCTGTGACTGGCTCATCTGCCTTCCTGGCTGGTGACAGCTGACAGCTGTGGAAGACAGAGGGAGAGAGGGAGGCTTGATGTGAAAAGAAAGGGAGCTGGAATTGCAAAAACACACTGATGATGGTTTATCTAGTAGAATTCCAATTCCAAATCTACATGTGATGAATTAAAACCTGAAATGGTGTTTAGCAAACGCTGCTTGCCAGGCCAAATTAGCAGCCTCATTTGTTGCCAGTGGCAGCTCTTTAAAACCCTTAAAGATGGGCTCCTTTTAAAATGTGGCATAAATAGGATGTTTTCTCAACAGTAGCATTTCCTCGCTTGAGCATCGCAGTAATTTTTGTACCCTTTGGTCTCCCACAGCTGGTATACCAAAAGAAAATGCCAGCACAAAACCCAGCCAAGCTCCTTGGAAATGTAAATAGACCGGAACCACTGGTGTCCTCTTAACACAGCATCAATCACTGCTGGGTGCTGGAAGTGGCAGCACATTCGTTGCAGTCCAGGCAGCCATTGCGGGCAGCAGATGGAGAGGGTTTAAGACCTTGTAGCACTGTTTTGAAGCTTCTCTGCAGAAGATGGAGCACAGATGGAGTGTGCTTTGACCTGCTCACTCAGGTACTGCAAAAGCCTTGTATTTTCAGACCAGCTCTGTATTTATCTCTAGGCATCTCTGTTTGTCTCTGTAGCATGGCTTGGAAACCCTCTGCATACTCCCTACTCATGCTAGTCTTTGCTGGCTGTTAATTGGGCTTCCTATGGATTTGAGGTGAATTAGCAGACAGTAAACTATGACAGGCCCTTATCTTCTAGTGGGCTGTTCTCAAGAAAAATTAACCCCTTACTTTCTCCCAGCACACCATGCTTCCAAAATTAGTAGTTTTTGGAGACAGTTGCTGCAGGGGAACTGGTGATCAGCACCACATCCATCAGCCAAAAGAACAGAAATATATCGATCCATTACAGAGGATTCCCATGCCATAGAGACTTCTCACAAAAGACAGAGGAACCTTAGAAAGCAGTGAATGATGGGCTCTCCATTGGAATGCTTTTCCCTGGTGATGAAGTATAGGGTGGCTTTTAGCAAGAGCATGTTCTGAGCAGTAAATACTGGCTTTACCAAGCAAAGAATAAGAGGAAGACTGCTGATGATTTTAGGGCAAAGGGAGAAATTATTTTAAGGAGAAGGGAATACAGTAAATACTCTGTTGTGCTCTGGTTTGCTTGCAGGATGGCTCTCATTAAGAAATAAGTGCAGATGTGATTTCTTGGGTGTGCCACATTTGTGGAGAACAAGCAGCAGGCACAACAGTGGATGGAGCTTCACCAGGCCTGTTTCAGAGTTCTCTTGGCCAGGTCTACTGACTGCATTGCTCTGTTGATCATTAGGAAGTGATCCTGATGGACACAGGAGGTTAGAAGATGACTGTTTTAGAGGTTATACCAGCAAAACTGATTTCAGAGCTTGTTTTATTTGAGTAGTATATGTTTTATTTTTAGGGATGAATTTTGGGCTGTGTGGAGCGGGATAACGCACTGTTACATTTTCCTGAGCACGTCATGTAGGAGCATGCCAATTCTTGGACGTCCTTGTAGGATGTTTGTTTCTCAGCCAATTTGTGTTTCAAAGCTTGCATTTTCCAAGAACACCAGGTGGTTGTGCGAGTCATTGCTTTTCAGGTTACTCTCTCTTTCATGCCATGGAGCAGCAAGGGGTGCATGACGCAGCTGCCCACGGGAACTGCTGGGGATTTGTAGTCACTAAGGCTGGTACATACTAGAGGGGATTATGGTTGTGCTGATGGTAATGTGTCTGATGGATCAATCCAGCCCATGCAGAGCCACAACTCTGAGCAATGGGAATTATTTCTTGCCACTGTGGGATGATGTTCACACCACCTCTTTCTTTTAAGATGTTTATCATATGTTGCCTCCAGGGAGGATGGTTGTGAGCCAGAGCCCAGCCTGGGAGCTGCTATATGTCCTTTTCTCCTCATCTAACTACAGGTGGAGCTGAGGAGCCACTTTCTAACTTAGGAAATAGTTTGACAAGTCTTGCTACCTGACTGTCATAGACTTCCTTTTCCCCTGAGTATGTCCTCCTGCTTCCCTTCATCTCTCTTTACCAAACCATACTCTGGGGAGCTGATTACACACACACACACCTACACACAGAGCAATATCACTTCCCTGATTCTGCTCCCTGCCTCCTGCAGACTTCAGGGCCGGTGCAATGAAAATGGTGGGCAGGACTAGATGTCTCAGGGCAGTGGCCACCATTGTCAAAAGAAGCCATGATCCGGGACAGGCCTTGAATCTGAAGGCCCATCTTGGGGTTCTCACCTTCAAAGACCAGCCTACAAGTTGCTGGAGCTGCCAGAAGGTGACATTTCTATTGAACTTGGGGGAGACACTCTGAGGTAAACAAAAAGCACCATGATATTTGGGAGAGCACAGCTTAGCTCCAAAGAGCTGCAAGGTGGTGTTGATACCTGACCTGAGCTGCTCCTTGCCCATCTGTGACAGAAGTGCACTTTGATGTAGAGCAAACCCCACTGGTGTTTGGTAAACATGCAGAAAACCTCAGTCCCTGGTGCATCCCTTAGAGCTATGTCAGATTTCCCTGCCATAGGAGCTAATCCATTCTTTTGCACACCTACTTGATGCCCTTCAGGGATTAACAAGCCATGATAGAGCCTGAGCTGGATCTGGCACAGATGGACTCTTCTGTCCCTGTCCCTGACTGGTGCATCAGGGCAGCTGGTGGCCCTCAGGGCAGGCACTCCTCTCGAAACTCCTCTCTTGGAGACCAGGATAGCTCTCCCAGATGTGTCAGGGGGGAGCCAGGGAGGAGGCAGAGCTTGGTTGTAGAAACAATTGGTTGTAAAGGATGTAAAACAAGCAGCCCTGCTTACTTTCTGCCCAGAGTGGACAATACACCTTCATCTTCCCATTCAGTGCCGCAGTCAGGGCTGCTGTGTTTATTATTGTTATTTTCCTCCCCATTGTTAGAAGACACGATTTCATTGTCGTTATTTTCAATCTGCCGGTTCCAGAGCTTTAGGATGCTACCCGCCGACCCTCTGTTTCGATTCAAAGCATACCTTTCTCCTGGTGTCATTCCTATCACAGTGACAAGTCTGCTCCTGAAAACAACAATGGTGCATTATTCAGACTTTGACTTTGCAGCTGATGGGAGATAAAATTATAAAGAGGGGTAGGTGAATCATCTGCTCTGAGGCACTGATGAATACACACGAGACGCTCAGATTGCAGCTCTGTGTGGTACAACGAGTGAGTGGAGAAAGGGGAACGATAAGGGATGCAGACAAATGCAGGAAAGCAAAATGACTATACTTGCTGGTAGGAGGGTGTCTTTTTCCACTCCCATGCTGGACTGTCCTGGCAGAACTGGAGCGTTATGATAGTGCTTTCACCCCTTTTATTTTTTTTTTTTTTAATCCCTCCTGTCTTGTAGTAGATTCAGTGAGAAAAGGGGGTTGCTGTGGCATGAAGATGGGGAGCCTTCTTTCATTGCGTGGTTGCTGTCATCGACACCATGCACCACAGTGTGTGAGAATGCCTGGAGAGTTAAGAGTGGTTCAATAGAGAGGACTTTGAGAAGAAGCTCCTGAGTACACAAGGCACATACAGCTTGAGGGAGGGATCAAAGTAACAGAGCTTCATGTTCATTTTTAAAAATCCATAAAATTCTTTCCCCTAAATGTTAAAGAGATAGAGAACATATTCTCTTTTTTTCTACCAACTCTCTCCTTTGCTTCTCTCACCTCAAAAAATGGGAAAATGTGCTTGCTTTGAGATCTTTCAGGTCTGAGAAACTGAGAGGGTGGAAAGCTCTCTTGTTCTTTATTTTGCTTCACTTGGAAGACCTGGAGAACACAAAAGAAAGTGCTTCTTTGAGTATTTGGTTTTGTTCTGTTACTGTCCTTCAAGATGTGTCCTTCAAGCTTATGAACAAGCTTTTGGAATTTTTATGGAGGAACCAGAGGATTCAGAAAATAAATCTACACTTTTCTAAGTGCCAGATAATATCTCTGAGGCAAGAATCCTGCTGTAATATCAGGAACTTCCTTAGCACTAGACCAGTGCCAAATCTGCCCAGTTAGGTGACAAGTCCAGAAGATGACCTGAACATGGTGTCTCAGTGTGTTGTCAGAGATAAGACATTACATGCCAGAAGGCTCCTTCAGCTTGTAGGGTCAGGTCCAATGAAAAATAAAAAAGGACACTGAGAAATAGCTATGGCAAATAAAGCTTGTGTACTGTTTAACAGGTGGGTGGTGAACCATTGGCGTGTAAAGTGAGGGAGATGTCTTTCTGGTCAAAGTCAGGTCACCTAAGCTTTCCAAAATTTCTATTACACAGTATGAAACAGGCTATTTTTAAGGAGAGAAGGAAGGGCCATTGACTTCAGGCTGACATCTCATTTGACTGCATTGTGGTTGAAGCACGTGCTGTGGTCTGCAAACCAATATTGAGACTAAACTGCTCGTTCATATGTATGAAACACTGTGAAGGAACTCTGTCATTTGCAATAATGTAAAGACAATGGACATAAGAGATCTTCCTCCAGATATAAAAGAGGAATGAAAAGTGTGAGGGTTTTCCCCTATCCATAGAAATCAACCCCAGGGCACACAGTTTCCTTTGGAGCAGTTGTTCTCTGCCCACACTGTCTCTTTCTCCAGGGTCACAGAGGCTCTTGGTACCCTTCTCTGTAGCACTGGCTCTGTGTAGTGATTTAGTAACTCACATTTATTGCAAAACTACTATTCATATTCCATTAGACTGGGGAAGGGGCAGGCTGTGTGCAGCAGTAGCAATGTACATTCTCATGGTTCACAAACTCGTGACACTTGACAAGCGAGAGGAAATTGCATTTTTCCCCACTGTAAAGCAGCTACGGCAATGGAAGGTGTGAAATTAGTCAGTCTTAACATGTATTAATCAAGGAAAGGAACTTGAAGATGCCCCTGGAGAAAGACAGACTGAGAGGCTGGGCCTAGAGCCTTTTTTTTTGCTGGTGGCACATGCTAGAGAGACAGCTCTGGTCAGTGGCAGTGGAGGGGCTGGGTACAAGTGCTGGGCAAGAGACAGTTCAGTAGCCAGTCTGGAGAGACCACGCTATCATGAAAACAGTTAAGAGCCAGAGGCTGATGAGGATTTCAGCACTGGGAGCAGGAGGAAGGGGAAATTTGGAAACAGCAGGTCTAAGGGAAACTTTCCTGAGCCACCTGGGATTTCAGTGTCTTTGGGTTGTTCCCAGTGGAAGGGATTCATTTGTCTGTGCAGCTTCTCTGCTCCAATGCTGTCCCTGGAGGTGTGGCAGGTGATGGATCTGCACAATGTGTGTGTTCCCTGGTCGTGTGGATCTGCAGGTGTCCAACTGCTGACAAACCTGCTTTGCACAGGACGACGCTGCATCCTCCTCCCTGCAAGCCCTGCTTCCTCCTGGGTGGCTGTGACACTGGCACACAGAGACATTCTGCTTACATCACTGGGCTGGAGGAAGAAGTATCAGGAGAGAGAAGCTTGTGTCTGTTTCCCCATTCCCCTGGGAAACTGGCTGGAAAATCCCAAGCTGGCCTGAGGTTTAGTGCCTCTGGAGTGCTGGAAATGGTGTTGGAGGTACAAGAAGACAAGAAATCGCAAGCCAGCACACAGACAGTGATAATCACTGTCCTCCATGCACAGCCAGAAAGGTGCTCTTCCCTCCAACTCTGCCTGCAGAATCACTGAGAGCTCACAAAAAAGCTTCATCCTTGCACATTCTTTTATTCAGTGTGTTATTCACCCTCCCACTTCGGCTTATAGTTGTGCTTGTTTTCTCCTGTGTTCTAAGGCTGTGTGTTCGAGGTCTCTGGGTGGACAATGATTGGTTTTGGTGCTGAATTCAGCTTTTTGGGGTTGATGCAAGACTGATTCTATTAATGAAATTTGAGGTGACTTCTTAGCTCTAGCAATGTGAAAGGGAGTACAGCTCACCTTGCAGATGGTTGACTAAAATATTAAACAGTGATTCACCATTACTCACTGTCGCATCAGCTCATAAATTTAAAACAACTCACTTTCCTATCTTTTTTTTTAATTTAAGGAAAAATAAAAGAAGTAAAGCTTTATCATGCATAACTAGGCTAAGTTGATTCTCTAGAGAGGTTAGCTAATAAACTTTTCACTAGATTCTGCCTCTTTACGCTAGTTGAGAACTGAAGCAATGAGGGGGGAAGAAATCTTGCTTTTCTATGTTAATAGGAAAAAACCCTGGACTGGTGACATCTCTGGCAAGAAAGTGGAAATGTGAATACAATTGTCCATTGTATTACTTAGAAGGATGAAAATAACAGCTGGACACTGTGATTACAGGCCACAGGAAATAAGAAGGTGCTGTGAGTTGTTTCAGGGGTCCCTATTAGCTGTCATTAGGCATTGCCCAGGAAACAATTTGTATCTACTGAAATCCTCATTAAAGCATTCTCATGGATTTGTTCCTCTATACTAGGCAGGTTCTTTCCTTCAGCAAGCCTCTGTCCCCTAGGCTGGGCACTTAACTGCTGCTGGGCATTAGGGGATCTCTGGCATGTATTTTCCTATTTGTTTTCAGTTTACAGTAGGTTCAGTGTCTCGGTGTTCAGAGTGCCATGGGGAGTAAATATGCTGAGTGGGATGCAGTCCCTGCCCAAAGATTGAGCCAGAGAAGAGACTGCAAGAAGAGACCAAGACTACCAAGGTGAGTGGCAAAACTAGAAATTTGAACTCCTGGTTCTCGTGCCAGGACTCCCTCTGCATACACCAGGCTACTTAATTTGACTTCCCTTGAAAGGGGAATAAGGCCCCTCTCCACTGATTTTGAGCTGCTCCTGAGAGTTGTAATAGTTGATTTTGGCCCTGGTACAAGCCACCTCCCATGCACAGCCATGACCTTATCAGTGCTTGTGCCTTCTGAGACTCATCTAGAGGTCTCCCATGGCTGGGCCAGTGCATGCAGCGCTTTGTGTGCCTGCTTGGGAAAGAACAGTTGTTGAGGGACATCTGAGAGGATGGAGCCAGGCTCTTGTCAGTGGTGCTGAGCCACAGGACAAGAAGCAGCGGGCAGAAAGTGATGCACAGGAATTTCCACTGGAACATGAGGAAGAACTTCTTTCCTGTGCAGGTGGAACATTGCCCAGAGAGGTTGTGGAGTCTCCCTCATTGGAGAACTGTCTGGACACAACCCTGTGCCATGTGCTCTGGGATGGCCCTGTTTGAGCAGGGAGGTTGGACCAGATGACCCACTGTGGTCCTTTCCAACCTGACCCATTCTGTGATTTGCTGACTAATACCAAAATTCTATGATTTTGCTATCTTGTATCATCTCTCATCATCCTCTGGTGGTTGTAGCGCTTACTTTTTAATGTCAAGTAGAAAGTAAGCCCCATATTTAATGATTATTCTGCTGCTGTGAGTGAAAGCTAATGGGACCATAAGCATCTCTATTCTGCCAGAATGCTGTTTGCTCTTTCCTTCAGGCAGATAAAAGCAGAGAGAGTCAGCCTAATAAAACAACATATCATGAGCCCTGTCAGTGATCAACAAACACTTCTGAAAAAGAAGGATGGCAGAAAAGCACTGGCTCTAATAGCTTTCAATTGTAGCAGTGAGATGAAGAGAGTGAAAGCTCCTCCCTTTTGTGCTAAAGGGGAGAGGGTCCCCAGCTTGCATCTGCTCTAGGGTCTTCCCGACATTGGTGCCTGTCTCATGCAGGAGTGAAGCCAGAATGCATCCAGAGGAAGTACTGTGGTTCACCAGGCTTCTCCCGAGTTACAAAGTTCTGCCACGAGACAGTTGTCTTCGCGTTTTGTCTCAACTGCTCTCTTGTAATGAGCCTTGCCCACAAACCAAGTTTGATGATAGAGTCCCCATGTTGTCTGTTATCTCACCAGGTCTGTAAACTCTGTGCTCATTCTTCAGCACTGGGCAGGTGTGCCTGGTGCCTTTGCAAAGGTCGGATGGGATGGGTCTCCTGGCAAGCCCGGGAAGCAGAATTTGACTCATACTGCAGACTCCTCTTGGTGCAGCCTGGACCTTGCAGTAAGCATGATGCGTGAGTGTTGGAGAGTGAGAAAAACACTACAGACCTGAGGCTCAGGCTCTCCAGGGCCTCTTTCCTAGCTTTTCAGGTGAAGATGGCCTTTAATATCACCCTTGTCTCAGCTCCCAGCTCCTCTTTGCAAACCATCACTGTGCTGGCGCTAGGGTTTGTTTGGAAGAGGAAGCATTGCCATGGGCTCCCAGAGAAGTTGCCATGCTGTTGTGCTCACATCATCTGCATCTCTCCTGGTGGTGCCTTTCCTGTTTCAGGTGCTGGTCACATGCAGGCTGCCCCGGAGCATTGAGAAGAGGAGTTCAGGGAGTTCAGGACTGACCAGTGGAAATGGAAGAGGGCAGGCAGTAGTAGTGCAATGTTGCCCACTTGCACCAGCATTCATGCTGCCCATATGATGCCAAGGGTAGGAGTTTGAGAGCTGTTGTAGATGATGTCTGAGGGAAAACTGCCTGGAGAATGGTGTATTTGTCACTTGGATGTTGGGTATGACAGGAAAAGCACATGGTTCTTCCCCTCCTTGTGTTCTCTGCCCTTAGACACCATGGCAGCCTGGGAACAGCCAGGATTTATTTTGGTGTCGTAGTGTTGTCCTGGTGAAGGGTGGGTCCTATTCAACCTTTCTGTCCCTTCAGGGTTCCTGTGAAGATTTCCTGCTTTCTACCATAAAGGGGGCCAAAAATGCTTAAGGAAATGACAGTTTCCGAGGCAACCGCACTTAACAATTTCATCAATTAATCAGGAGGAAACTAAGGAAGAGAATGGGAAGCAGATGCTCGGAGCAGGACAAGGCTATGAATGATTGATGTCATCTAAGAGACAGGCAGAATTTACTCCAGGAGAGACCTCAGCCTGAGGCTGAGGCAACTTCCTATGCAAGAGTTCATTACTGCAAGATGATGGCAGGGAGCCAGGAATGGCTTCCTAGGTGAATGTCCAGTCCAGTATTTAGAAAATGATGAGGTACACTGCAAAAATACAGGCTGGCTCAGAAAGGTATACGAAGGCTCAAGGAGAGATGGAACAGAAGTCATATGCTGATTTTCCCTGCCACATGTGACAGTTCTCCTATTGAGCCTAATAAAAATGGATTTTTGATGTTCCCCAGTCAAAGTTACAAGTAGGTGTGATCTCTTCAAGATGTTAAAAGCCTGCTATATTCGTGCATGATGTGTTAGCTGACCTGTCTGCTGCACTTCAGGCAGATGCATCCAACAACCAGTACTGCCCTGAAGCACTGCCTACATCTGCAAGGCAGCTGAGGGAGAGGTTGGATTTCTTCTGGGGATCCGTGGTGGGAATAAAGACTGTAGAGGTCTTAAAGGCATCAATGCTCTTGTTCAAGCCCTGCTGAGAACAACAATGACAAGGGGAGGAAATCAGGCAGTGATTTGCCAGGTTATGGTGAATCTTTGCTCTTCACTTGCAACTTGATTGGAATGATAATGAAAAGCTCTTAAAGATGAGACAAGGAAGTGAAAAATGTCATGATGAAGTAGAAGTTTGTTAGAGTAACTTTTAATCCATTCTTTTTTCCTTTGCTTTTTAAATGTATACTTTTTTTTCTTTGTGGCTTTTTTTAATATTGTTCCTTCGATTTCTCTCCACATTTAACAATCTAACTTTTTTTTTTTTTGGTGGAAGCAACTAACTGAACCAAATGATTGAAACAGCATTGTTAGCATCCCTTCTATATGCAGCACAGCTTTTCTCTATATGAATTCATGTGACACTGTATTTTCCTTAACACTTTCATTTAAGTGAGTGCCGGAACAGACCTTTTGCATAAATCAGCAAGAGAAAACAAACCATCTCTTGCTATAACCATTTGTTCCTTTTACCTCAGTAATAAATCCCTCCTGGGAATAAGGAGTTCATGTAATTTATCACTGATCCTTGTAATACACATTGTGGTACCGTATTTCACATGCCTGGAGTGCATCTTTTGATTAGAGCAGACATCATCTTTCTGCTTGTAAAAGCAAATGAAAAGTTGCTCTCCATGGCAAAGTTGAAATGAGTATTAATTGCATTAAATAATCAGTAAGTAAAAGGGCAGGGTTCAAATAATCAAAGTGTTCATAAGGAGGAAAGCTAATCAGAAATGTTAGAACCAGATTAAATTTGTTGTCTTTCCTAGGATGGATTTATTGTCTTTAATGATATCAGCCCTGTGGCTTTTCCTTTTCTGATACTTTTGAAAACCATTAAGTACACATGCCAGCCTGCATTATGGGTACCTGAGATATTAGACATTAGAGCCTTTGATTTCTTTTAGTTAATTCATTTTAGGCCTTTTCTTTGGTAAGGAGTTTCACACAAAGCAAACAGGATTAAGCAGCATTTCCAAAGCAAGGGAATGCAATTTTCTTGCAAGGTGCAATTTTCTGCATCCCTCAAGGGATGAGCAGGGACATGCATCTCTCTGCATGTATCAGGTGAGGCTGGTGGTCCATGATGGTTCAACACTGCATGTATGTCAATTCTGTGTCAGGAAGAGGAACGGAATATCAGGGTCTCAGCCAGGACAATTTCATGAACAATGCCATCTGGAGCTTCACTGTCCCCAGGTGCTTCCCAGTGGCCCAGAAGGTCTTTTCTCAGAAAGTCTTTTCCAGGTGGCAACTCAAGCTTTCAGTCAGAATGGGAAGGTGTGAGGAGCAAATAAATAGGCCATGGGGGGGTGTGCCTTAGACATGAGGGGTTGGGAAGTTGATTCCCTGAGTTATGGGCATGGCCCATTTTAGTGTGGGAGCTCAGCACTTAAGTTACTTTCCCTTGCCTCTCCTTATAGTGTCTCCCACCTGGCAAGCAAGTAAAGAGGGACGTAAGAAGATCAGAGGCACCACAAAATGCCATCAGGTATTTTCAACCATTCTGTTCAGCTGCTGTCTAAACATAAAAGACATAAAGGAAAGACATAAACTGGGCAAGGGGTCGGTTCCTCCCCATGCCAGTGTGTTGCCCTGGAGTCTGTTCCCTTGCCTGTGGGTCAGGCTTGAGTGATGGCCATTTCCTAGGATGACTGGGGAAGACATTCCATGGGTAAAATGACCATCCTGAAGGAAGTATTATACCAGATTGTGAGAGGGAACTACAGAGGGTCGTCAGCCCTCGCTCCCATGACATCTTGGGTGACGGCCCTTGCTGTTGTGACTCCTGGACACCTAGTAAAAAGGGTTCTATTTCTTTCCAGCTCCCTCGCTTTCTAACATCCTGCTAAGATGCCAAACGCATGACTTTTGTGTTGGTCTGCTGAAATGACAAATGACGTGGGGTAAGTGAGTTTAACATCAGACTGAGTGAAGGAAGGGCAGTTAGTTGTGTGGTCCGGCCCATAAATAGTTTCCAGAAGCCTGCTGGCAATCTGACACTGCTTTATTACTTGGACTGTGCTAATTATAAGCCACTGCAGTGGGAGAGTAAGGAGAATGAGTGATGTGCTCTCTTGGGCACTGAGAGCCTTGTGACTGGCTCAGTTTCTGTTTCACAGCAAACCTTTGTGTCACAGTTTCAGACCGCAGAAGCTGAAAGTCCTTTGTGCACAGGGGAAAATGTTAAGGGTCAGCTGTGGTTAGCCTGCAGATAGCAGTAACAAAAGCAAGTATATGTCCATCTCAATGGACTGCAGAGTCAATTACATCCATGATGAGGGCTTGGCTCATGCTCAAAACCGGAGTGTCACAAGAAGGGGTGACAGATGCATACTGCAGAAAGTTGAAGTGGTTTCTTTTGCTGTGTACTGCTTACATGATGACAAAGTTCTCAGAGGAAACTCTTGTTATCACAGCATCAGTTTAAAGCCCCTCCTGGCCAGAAATGGACAAACTTGGATTAACCCTGACATAACCAAAGTCAGAAACAAACCAGAGAATGCTCTTGTGTGCACATGTACCCACCATGGGTATGACCAGGAATACTGCTCCAAAACTGCTGAATTAAATAAACTTCAGGAAACTCTCTGCTTTCCTGAGAAAAGTGATCTGTCTGTATTTCAAATTGTTTGGGGTTTTTTTGCTGTTACTCAGCAGCACCTCAAAAATATTGATCCATTTGTTGTGATCAGACACTAAATGGCTGTTTAAATTAAAGAACAGTGGCACTGGACAGGCACTCTTTATAAATCAGAGGACCTGGTCTTTGAGATATGTTAGATGCTGCTCGCTTCTGAAAAGGCACGGAAAACAAGCATGAGAGAGCAGTTACAGTGGCTGCACATCGCCTGCATGGATGTGGACTGCCAGCTGGGAAAGCCTTTGGTTGTGGCTCTGCACAGCGTAATGAACTGGGCAGCAGTTTGGCTTCTTTCCGTGAAAGAGCTACACTGGTCTGACTGCAGAAAGGGGCACAGGTATTTCCTTGATATTTCCATTTAAAAGATGGGGTTGACCTTTGGGAATATATTATTCACTCAAGCAACGATGTCCTTTGTGCCTGCCTGGCCCAGGCTTGATGTACTTGCAAAGTTGCAGCTCTGATGAGCTGCCTGTTTCCTAGAACAAGGTGAGGCAAATTGATGGATTAAAAAAATTCTGACATCTTCAGGACTCTTTCTGCTTTGAAGCAGAATGTGGTATTTGGTAGAAGAAAGTCAGCTCAGGGTCATGCTTTCTTAGCTCTAGCTAGAGGTTGCACTGATCAAAGCTATCTTTTTTTTGAGTCAAAACCTCCTGCTGTAAAATATCAAGCATAGAGTCTGAAAGCAGGTAAGTCTGCTCAGCTCAGACCACAGATATCTTAGTGTTTTGGAGGATGCAAAGAGCATCTTGATTTTGAATGTTTTGGGCAGAGCAATTCCAGAGTGGAAGGGGCTGAAGGAACTCTAGGTGGTCATGGACACAAACCTAGTCTCAGTACTGCTGTAACTAATTCAAAGGAGGAATCTTCTCCTGGCTTCTGCTGAAGGGAAGCGATGGCTGGGGCAGATACTTCCTCAGTCATGGTCTCCAGTTTGCAAAAAAAAAGGACATTTAAATAGATGAGATGAGTATCCAGGAACCAGAGGACTCCTCAGCTCCTTCACCCATAGACTGACCTCTGCTGACCTTTTACAACCAGTCAGAGAAACTAACACTGCTGTGGACTGTGTTTCAGATGGTGAGGAAAGCAAGGGAAACAAACTGTGCTCCTGTAAGAGGTGAGGATGTAGTTGCATCCTCTGGGAACCTGCTTTCCTTGCTGCAGGTGTGCCTGCCCTAGACTGATGAACTGAGTACCAGCTGATCTGTTGAGCAGGCTGGGAAGGGATTCCACTGCTCCTGGTGATATGGAGGTGATTTGGGATAGGACCATTCTCTGGGATTGTCCATCTCTATGTTTGGTCAAGCTTTGCCTTATTTTATCCAATCATCTAACAAACAGTTATAAACTCAGAGAGTCCATGTGATATTCTTCTCTGAGCTATATTGCTGGACGAAAGGGAAAATGCACAGAACGTGAGAAAAACAGGAAGGGAGAGTATCAGGTACTGGTGATGGAGGTCTGCTGTCTCCTTCTAGTGGAATGTGTCTGTTTATCTTTTTGCAAATTATCTTCTCTTTCCCAAGGGAAACCTCCCATTCAGCTTTGCCTTCAGAAAGTGGAGCAGTGGAATGATGTTTTCTGAAGACAAGATGCTTGTTAGCAGGGCCTCTGGTGCTAACAAGAGTCAGACCAGTGTAGGAAAGTTAAATATAAGTGCTCTATAATCTTGGCTTTCCTAGTCAGAGCTGGATTCTGAGCTCAGTTGTGAGCCCATCCACATCTCTGTCTTGGCTCTGACTGTCCCAGCTTGCAGCACTGCCTGGCTGTGGTTCAGGTGAAACAACAGTCAGGGAGTACTCCCTGGATGGATAGACAGAGAAGGGAGTTCAGTTGTATGGAAGTAAATTCTGCTGTGCTGTTCTAGGCCAGAGAGGAAACCTTGGCCCATGTTATTTCCCAGCCCAGATAAAGCTATTCAGATTTCAGCCTGTGGTCAAGACCCATTGGAGCAGTGATGCCTTTGAGTCACACTAGAGTCAGCAGAGCATCACCTCCCCTGCTGGAGAGATAAGCAGCAGCATTGCCAGCATGCTGCAGTCTCTAGGGAGGGAACTTTGGCAGCTGAGACATGGAGAGCTGTAAGTGCTGGTGCAGGGTCCCATGTGCCATCCTCTGGAGGCCCACCTTGGTATTTGAGTCAGAATGACTCCTCTTTCCCTTTCTGAGTCACCGCCACAGTCTATTTCTGGCTTGTGCTTTAGGAAGAGTGGGTTGATGAGAATGAGATAAAGAGGTCAAAGCTAGGTACCAAGGGGTACATACCAAAATATTTTCCATAACTAGATTAATCCAGTTGGGCTATACATTCTGACTCTGTTGTATATACTTCTGGGAAGTAGATTGAGGCAGAAGTCCTCAATCCTGCTTGAGTTCTCTGAGCCCAAAGGATTGGGATGGGGTTGAGATTGCCTCCAGTTAGTGGACATTTTTCAGGTGTCCTGGTGTCCTGTCTGTGAAAAGCATGCCCCTGACATTGTCCCAGAGCCCAGCCTTAGCTTGGAGAAGACCTGAGGGAACCCAAGAAAAGTTTATCCATTACTCTCTGGCCAGAATATGACTCTGGAAAGAGGGGACTCACTACTGTTAGGTCAGTCCCAGAGAGAATGGCATCTGCACCTTGGAACAGCACAGGCACAGTTTTTAGTCCAAATACCTCATCTCCTGAAGGAGTTCAGTTTTTCCCTCCTAGATATCAGGTAGGAAGCAAGATTCCCCATCTGGAAGGACTTGGCTCTGTCCATGGACTTCACAACACTGAGCTTGAAGGAGATGGCTGAAAGCAGGTGGGAAGACTCCCCATCACCCTGGTGAAAAAAGTGGCAGTCCATCTGTACTGAAGGTTTTGGAAAAGAGGAGGACAGGTTTCTGGGATCCAGCCTTTTGGGGAGCAGGCTACAGACTCTCCATTATAAGAAGTGTTACTTGCAGTGTTTGAACTCGACCTGATGGCTGCCATACCCTCGTTGAGCACAGGCTGCATTAAAAATGGCATTGAGAATAACTTGCAGGCAGTGGAAGATCTTTGCCCACTCAGAGAGTGAGAGATTGCTTCTGATAAAGATAGACCTTAATGTGGGGGCCAACACAGCCTTCAAAGTGGTGGTCACTGGGGCTTCCACCCTGCTCCTTAGGGAAGCAGCAGAGAGGAAGTGAGAGACATCGAAATGATCTATCATTTTAAAATTAAGTGATGTCTCCTCAGTTCACAGGGGGGCTTGGAAAGTAATTTACCATCAATAAAAAGAACAGAAACCAGCCCTGAGAGACATAAACCTCTGAATGGGCTCTGCTAATGCTCTCCAGCTGTGTATGCCCATGTCCTCCGTGTTCAGTGTCAGCAGAGTCCTCTCAGGGTGTCGTTACCCTGTATTCACTCCAGAACAACCATTATCTCTGAATATTCATTTACACCAGCCAGTTCAGGAAGCTGTGTACATGAGCTGCCCCCTCAAGAAAGAGGACTGAAATTGTTGTTGATTAGGCTATAACAATAATGAAAGAAGGTGGCTGAATGGTCTGAAAGACAGAGAAGGCAGAGCTGGAAAATGTCAGGCAAGGCACAAGGTGAGATGACTGATATGTCATGGCTAAATTGAAGCCAAAACACCCCCTAACACGCAGAGGGTAAGGTCCTGCAAAAGATACCCATAATTTATTAATCTATCAGAAATTACTCTTTCTAATTTTAGCTCAGCTTTGCTGCCTGCACGTGATGAACGTTCCTGTGTGGGAGTGCACTGGAACATGGGGAAGCAAATGCTTGCTGTAGGGGCAGCTTTCAGGCAGTGGCTGTGACCCAGCAAGCGGTGAGTGTTCCTGGGCTTCCCATCAGGGCCCCACACCTCAGCAGGCTTCACTCTGCCCCCGCTGCTCTGTCCTGAAGCTGGTACTAGGAACAGCAGGAGTCTTCCTGTCAAGAAACAAAGGGAGAAGGGGGTCTGAGAGTCTCAAGATGGATTCCCCATCACATTAAGGGAATACACTGGGACTTGTGCTCTCACAGGACCAGTCAGGCATTGGTTTTATCGGAATAAGAATTGATGTTAGGAAGAAGGAAAAACATTTATGTTCCGTGTCAAAAGTGTGCAATAGAAACACAGCATGCCAAGGCGAGAGCCGGCTCCCCAGTGCAACATACATCTCCTCTTAATTAAATCTCCTGCAGCCAGCAAGCTCCATTGAGTCCCAGCAGTGAGCTGTGCATGATGTATGCGATAAGCCTTTCCAACCCACCCACTCTACACATCTCTGCTTGCTCTGTGCTGGTGGGCTGCTCAAGATAATAGCAAAGCCAGATGCAGGGAAATAGTCCCTCCATTGGTAAATAAATTATTTACAATATTATTTTTTTAGATCTGCTCCCTCCCTGCTCTCTTGGAAACATTGAGCATGAATAATTTTAAACAATTAGGAGGTTTGGGAATGACTCCTACTGCATCTGTACAGCTGTATCATCCACAGGCTGTGGGGGAATGTGTGTTTCACAGCTGGTTCCAAAAATGGAGAGCCAGCTTATGTGCTGTGGGTCAGTAAGGGGTCTCTGAGCCAGCCAGTCACATTCCCTGGACCTTCCTATTAGTCAGAGAGGCTAAGGACTTTTCCTGCCTGTTACCTTACCTTTTAGAGTACCAAGTGCATACCCATGCACATGCAAGGCCAGAAAATCTGGCCTGACTTTTTGAAGCACCATTGTGTTTTAGAGATCATCCCTTCCATTTGATGATGGGCAGTTCTATTCTGAGGTGGACACAGCATCCTGTCTCCTGGAAGAGAAGTCAGGAAACAGCTGAAACGTCTTTTTGCCACTACTGCAACCAAGAAAGTAAATTTCTCTTTTTCAGGGGTCAAGTCATACACAGCAATGCCTCTGGTTCTTCACTGTCTTCTGTGGCTGCTTATGTAGTTTCTCCTGCCTCAGTCACACACAGAGCCCTTCCAATAAACCCTGTGAAGCCCTCTGTGCCAGGCTGGTCACGCATTTCAGTGAGCTCACAGAGATCCAGGTTTTGCATGAAGGCTCGAGCCTGTCGTCCAGTTTGCACCATGTTGTCTCTGGTCCTCGTGTTCTTGCTGGAACATACCTAGATGAAGTCCAGGAACACTTTCCAGTGTTAAATCATCTCCCTGCAATAATAGTAATGATAATTAGTATTTTTATCGTGCCCATTTACAGCCAATCTTGGGATTAAAGCTCCTGTAAGCACCTGAAAGCTGTATTACCCTGACATTCAGCCTGTGTGGGCAGATGCATTTGCAGGGTGGTTTCAGCAGGACTAGGCTAAAGATCTTTTGCTGCCAAAGTCTGTGGGTGAGTCTTTGCAGATTTTCATTCATCTTCTTTACTCTGTTTCTAATGGAAGTCTGCTTCTCACAGGATGTAAACAGCATGCCAGGTGTTTCTGCAAAGTTAAGGCAATTAATTGAACCAACCACTCCTGCTGCCCAAGCAATTTAAGGTAGTTCTTTGCTTTTGCTGTTATTTCCTTGATCAAGAAAAAAGATTGTTGTTCTCCAAGGGAATGAAGAAATAGAGACTCAGGGAAAGGTTTGGGGAAAGAAGATTTTTAAAAAAAGGGTTTAAAAAGCAACCCTGGTCCTTCTTTTTGGATGACTCCACTGGAATTTAACTAATTCCTTCCAGTGGGGACTTTTTCTCATTTATGTTAGCATTAAAATCTGATTTGTTCAACTTTTTGAGTGGCAGAAGGAAGGCAGTGTAGCACACCTACATCTCCCTGCTGTAAGGTCTCAAATCCAAATTTGATGAGATTTGTTGCAATGAGGCATTACTGTTTTCGTACTTGCTTCTTTTAAGCAGGTGCTGGAATAGAACAAAGCACCATTTCTGAAGGTTTTGATAGGACTGTAAAGACTGTAAAGACCTGCAGAGAATGAATCATCCGTGCAGTTTATACATCCATCCTGGGATGAGATGAAGCCCATCTGGAAAGAGCTACATCAGCTCCCTGAGATTGGATGCATGCATGTCAGATGATCCATCAGACATGAGGGAAAAGGTTCATAAGCAAATCTAATGTTACAGACTTACAGCTGTCACACTGGCATAGCAACCTAAGTTTTGGCTTTTCTGTTTTCTTTCTGTTTTTGAAAAATCCATCAGCTCTAAGTGTGTATTCCACTGATGGGGGAAAAGATGAAGGGGGCTCTCAGCCCTGGAATAAGTCTGCCAGCACTGGGAAACTTAACCTCAGTGCACAAAAGACCCACCACCTCTTCATGGAGAAAAGGGATTGTCTGGTGAGCTGAAAGCTGAAGCACTGTTAGAACCAGGTTTGCGATCTTGATTTATTTTAAAGTTGATCCTTTTTCTTATGAGAAAGCCACATATTTGGTGCACATTCACGAAACTAAAATAATTGCTTGTGTATCTTCAAACCACAGATAAGGCGAAATCAAAGTCTCACTTCTGCCGGTGCCCACCTTGTATGGTCCCTACAAAAGACCTCTCAGCTCCTCACAGGCTCCTGGTGCCATAAGCTTGGTTCACAATGCCCAGCCTGACTCTGATGCTCCTGATTCTCCCCATTACTGATGGGTCAAGATGTGACAAGCCCATTTTCTGCACCATTTCTGTGAACAATAGCTAAGTCTAGGACAAATCCTGAACAAAAATATAATCTAATGCTAAGCCAAAGACAACCACATGAGGGAGGACAAACAGATACCTGGCTGGCTTGTCTGGTGGCTCGGACTTGGCTTAGGCTGCAGTCCCCATCCATGATTAATTGCCACACTGAAGAGCCCCAGAGCTAAAGCAAACCTGGATAAGAACAATTTCCACAAGGTGGGACCTCAGTTGCAGGGTTAGTGTCCAGAAGCAGTGAGGGCCAGTCTTAGACCCTCCCTAAAGGAGGAGCCAAGAGTGGTAACACAGCCTGCAGGCAGGGGCTTTGCAAACCAGGACCCCAGTTCTGTACTCACAGCACCCAGGCAAGGCAGGCCTCGATGAAGGCCAGGTTCAGCCAGGAGTGAAGATCATCGGGCAAGCTCCTGGTGACAAGACATGTCCTAAGTCGGCTCAGGAGGCCAGCCTGCAGATGAGAGCCCAGACCCACAGGTCTGTGGCCAGGAACAGGCATAGCTGTGGCTGAGCAAAACCACAGCACAGCTCAAACAGGAAAGGAAGATCCAGGGCTGGGCTTAAATGGAAGTGTTGGGTGTGAATGTGTTTATATGCGGTCAGGGCCTTGACAAGTCAGGAAACCTGGTTCACAGCCCTCTTCTTGGGCAACTGGACCATACTGTTGAGTTAATAAACCAGGAAACTTGAAAATCAAATGCACTGAATTCCCATCTTTATTGACTTGAAATATTCAGGTTGGATCTTCTCTATAGGTCCCTGGGAATCCCTGTGCACCTGGATGGTTGCAAAGCCAGTTGAGTTTTCTGGGGTAAAAGTGATCCCTCTATGAGTTTAGGTGAAGGACAAGAGAAACTGTTACTGATTTTTTTGCTTATCCAGTAATTGTGGAAAGTACAGGGCATTCAAAAGGGGCTAATGAGCAGTGATAGAAGGCTTGGGGCATATGCATCTTTGGAGAGGAGAGTATACTTCCTGAGAGGCCTGTGCTGGCCGTTAGTGGCTAAAGAGACCTATGCTAAAGAAAGAGATATGCAAATTTGGAAGGATTGTGCTTTCCTTTTCATGTGGTTTCCAGCAGGAAAGATCATAGCATCATAAAGCATAAATTTCTGGAGAGTTGCCTCCAAAACCTGCATTAAGCACGCCCACCCTAACTGCTACATCATGTTGTTCAGAGCAGTTCAAAGTGGAGAAGCTCATCTCCATCCTCTGGACTTAGAGAATGGCTCTGCAAGTTACAGCTCAGAAAGGAGCTGGGTCCAAAATGCCAACAGGAATAGGCCTGGTTTCAGCATGCATTTAGTTTATTTATTTTTCTGAAGAAACAATTCAATTGCTGGACCTTATTCACAATGCCTTATTAGCACATAAAGTCTGTCTCAGTCTTATTTGTGATGTGTTGTTCTCAGGAAAACCCTTTTCCCTTTCTCTTCTTCCAGTGATCCGCATCACATGAAATGAGGGATGCAGCCTCCTCTCACATGCTGGCCTTATGCCCTAGGAGGGTTTTGCAGCCAGCATTGGACTATGCAAGGTCTGTGGACCATACCTGCCTTGCTGTGCCTGCCTGGAGCATGAGCTCATGCCTGCTCTGTGGTCTGTGCATTCCTTCACTGGCCTTCTGGGATCTGAGTCATTGTGCCCTCTTAGGTGTAGAGTAACAGCAAAACCAGTGATGAATAATCGGAGTTAATAATAATGCTTGCCTAAGGTACTTGGTGCACTTTGCTCCCAAATAACTGTTGAACGAAAACACCCTGTCTGCTGGGGACATGCCGTGGCTGTGCAGCACTGTGAGACTTAACAACATCTGACAACAGCCAGCCCCCTGGCAAAGCTGTAGGTTTCAGCCAGCCACGGCCGAGCCCCCTTTTTTTTTCCATGGAAGTGCTGAAAGTCAGCTAAGTAATGCTCTTCCAGTGAATTAATTCCCCCAGCGGCGTGTGGACCAGAGTGGATCCATTCCCTGGGTGCTCACCCAGGAAGTCATTAGCAGCTTGCAGGCAGAGGTCGATCCCATTACCATGGTTTTGTAATGCTTTGTTGAAAAAAAATAAGCCAGTGCCTTAGGACTGAAGCTGACCTTGAATGAAAAAGAAGGAAAATCCATCATGTCCAGAGCTTGTCTCTGTGGGCTGAAATGCGCTTCTGTTGGGATGCCAGTTTTGGGGAAAGCAATTTAGGGAAAGGAGGAAAGGTGGGAGCAACATTTTGGATGTGGAACAATTGTTTCATCAATGCATGTCTGCTCCTAAAGAAGATCATTTCTGCGACGCCTTGTGTCCTCTGCAGAATGACTGAGAGACAGCTGGAAAAGGACGTGACTGAGGCCTCACTCATTGGTGCAATGATCTCTCTGCAGATGTTCTGGCTGTGAGCAGTCAGTTGTTCACATGGACAGACTTCATTTCCCTGCTGGCAGATAGTACTCATTTTGGTGTTTTCCCTTTAGAACTAGGGTGAGTCCTTTCCATGAATGGAGAGTAGATTCTTTCAACCAGTAGATCCTGAGTAGCTGGCAAAAACAGAATTCAAAAGAAGTTGAGTAGGGTATCCAGCTACATGACTCACACGTTAGTCCATGTTGTTTCTCAGCTGGATTTTCTGCTTTCCTCAGTTTCAGTTTTCAGAGTACAAGTGCTAGGCACTGGAGGTGGTTATGGAGAGAGGGAAGGCTAAGATGTCTCTTGCTGTGGGCCCATTTGCCTTTTCTGTGGTTTGGATGGATCAGGGGGAGCTCCAGTCCAGATAGCTACATGATGTGCGAGGGGATTGGAAGAAAGAAACATGCTGTGGTTGACACTTGCACAGCTTCAGAGATGTCTCCTGGTGTCACTAGGTGCTTTCTCATCCAGATCTGGACTTCCTCTTTTCTGCCTAGCAGGCTCTTCTCTGTGATGGCTTCTATTAGGTGAGTCAAAGCATACCATTCACTTTGATGCAATAATAAAAGTATAAGCTGCTTTCTGCTTAATGTGGGTCCATTTGCTTCTATTTATGATAAATTAATATTTTCTTCTGTGCTGTGAATGGTAGCACTAAGCATACAGCAGGTATGCTGCTAATTTTGTCAGCAAAGCTGGTTAGGGAAGGAGATAAGAGGGGAAAGAATGAATCACTGAAGGGAATAGCTGGCTCAGGCACTGCCATGTTATCATCACGACCACACAGCAGCTTCTGTGCCTATTCACCCACCCAGCGTGAGGTCTATTTGGACCTGCAGAGACACACTGTGACATGAAACTGTCTTTCCTTTAAGCTTCCCAGAAAGCTGTGGGCACAAATGAGCTGGCAAAGAGGTAGCTCAGTCATGATCTCCAACCACTGGGAACCTACAGAGCATTCCTGACTGCCAAGTGCTGCTTGACCCAGTAGGCTGAGGCAACTGTAGTGGCTGGATCCAGATGTGAATGGTTAGGAAAAGACAGGAGATATTGAGCTTTATTGCCTGGGAATTAAATTAAATCCGGGGACAGCTCATGTGATAGATTCTTGAAAGTCCTTGAGCTGAGAACAGGTATCACTTTCTATGTAATGCCATCAAATGAATTTTTCTGAAGGGACACACTGTTATGAGTGATGGGAGAATGTGTTTGGCATAAATGGTATGAAAATCAAACACTACTTGGTAGTACTGGATCACCAAAGACCTTTGTAATATGAAGGTAGATAAGTTGTAGTACAGTTCTTACTATCTCCCTATAGCATTTCCTGGTGCTGCTACTGTTGGGTCCTCCTGGCTCCTCAAATTGATGTATTAGACATTCCAGATCTCATAGTGGTGTCCACCCACACATTGCCATGGTTTTAACTGTGTAAAATTGTCTTTGGCAGAAAAGAAAGGAATTGTTCCAGGACAAACAAACCCTTCAGATGAATCAGAACAGCTTAGAGATAATCACATAACTTTGCTCCTGTATACAACAGCAGATACTATGTGATACCAACCCAGGTCCAAGTCCAACACCTCCAAGTTCATCTGCAAATCACCTTGAATTGCTGGAGAAGTGCAAAGTGTTGTTTGTTTCTGATAAACAGCAGAGAAAGTCTCCCTCTTCTTTATTTTTCTTCCTCCTCCTCATCCAGAAGCTAAAAAACCAAGGAGGATAAAAAGAGCATCCTAAGGGGGAGAGTTACCACATGCTGCTGCCAGTGTTAGGAAAACAGTACTGAGTCACACAAATAATTTTAGATGCTTCTAAATACACTGTGCTCTCAGCAGGCAGCCTTTCCAGCTATAATCTCGCCGGCTGTCCCTAATTCTGAGCACACAGTATACTCTGCTTCCTTCCTGGTTGCAAATGAGTCAGAATTTCTCTCTGTCACTCACCTGAGCCAGAAGGAGTTTACCAGCTCAGTGCTTGCACACTAATACACAATTAGAGGGTGTATTCCCTCACCCTGTAAAAAAACCCACCCTCTGACAATCCCAAACAAAAAATGCAAGGTACAGTTGGGATTCCCCACTGAAATGCAAAAGCTGGGGAACAGTTTTGGCTATGTTGGTGTGGTAGGCTGGGAGACTTGTCTAGGCAGCCTGCTTAAATTTTGCTTGCTGTTTGAAGAGGCATCAGCTCTCAGTGGCAAGGGGGTTGCCCAGGGGAGTGGACAGCATGGATATTGGAACCTCCCAGAGACTGAAGCCACTAGCTCCATTAAAAAAAAAAAAAAAGCTAGGAGCAGGCCTTTGAAAAAAAAAAAGTGGAAAAAGGAAAGGGTCAGCCCAGGAACCAGGATGAGTTTAGAAATCTCATGAGACTACCTACTGTTTGTATACTGCTATCATCCATGGAGAGCATCTCAGCTGGTTTTGGTTGGTTGGTTAGTTGCCTGGTTTTTGTTTGTCTGTTTGGTTTGAAAATAAATAATATTTTAAAGGAAATTTGGAAAATTCTGTCAATCCCAACATGGAAAAAAAAGAGGCAAAGTTCAGTCTTAGATGAAGTAATATATTTGCCCAATTCTATGTTTTTATCAGGTTAGAAGAACTTTGCTTTATTTTTGTCTGTAGAAGTTGACTAAGTGAAAACACTCCCAGATTCTGCTTTCATTTGCTCTTGTTCTCTCTTTCTCTGTGCATCACCTTAAGTATAGTTTTGTCCACCTCTTCCCTTTACTTAACCTAGAGGAGTCTTTAAGTTTATCCGTATTTATTCCTTTCTGCATTTGGTATACACAAATACTTTTTATTCTCTCAAACAAAACCAATAAAAAGTTAATTAGGAAAAAATCTTATCTAGAAAGCTGTAAAAGGTTTTATTATCTTTGTTTTTGAAGGGCAAAAGAAAGGGGAGATCTAGAAATAAAGATGTGAAAAACCAAGGAATGAAATGGAGAACACACACACACAGAGAAAAAAGAATGCGAACGAGAGAAGAGTAATGCTAAAGCAAAAAATAAACCTGGGTAGTAGTAAGCACTCTCCAGAAGAATAATAGGATCATGACTCAGAATCATGACTTGTTCTGTCGTCAAATGTGGACCAATGAAATGGCAGAAGAGTAGGTGGACATTAAGACATAGTAATGCACAGAAAGAGCAAGAGGTCACCAAGGGAGATGTAAGTGGCTCCAAGGGATATCAAGAGCAATTTATTATCAAAAGATGTTCAACTTACTTAAAAAAAAACCAACAGTAAATGGAACATTGTCCAAGTGTTCTCAGGGGAAGGAGAAGGACAGATGGCAAACAGACCCAATAGCTCCCTGGAAAGGCTGGAAATTGCTGATGGAAAAGGCAATGACGAAAGAGCAGGTGATGAAAAAGTAGTGCATCTGAAGACAGACTGAGCTTCATGAGCAGATGGGGCATTGGGTACCTGCTGGCAGAGACTGAAGGCACACTTTCAGCAACTGTTCCCCAAGTTAAGTGGATCAGATCTTGCCCACATTGAGCACAAAATGAACAGGGAATGTCCCTGTGGTGCCTACATGTTCTGTGATCCTGTGAGGCTGCCATGAACTCCAAATGAAGTGTGGAGGTCGTGCAGCCCACCTTTGATCACTCAGAGCTCAACTGTCTTATAAATGCCTTCTCACTAAGTCCCCACTTTGGAAACACTGAGAACAAATTACTGGAAAAATATTTTGTATCTTTTCAAGGCAAAAAGGTACCAGTAACTCCACAAAGAGCATATTTGGTTTTTATAGTCAGGTTTTGGTAGTGACAGGGGGCTACAGAGGTGGCTTCTGTGAGAAGCTGCCAGAAACTTCCCCCGTGTCTGACAGAGCCAATGACAGCCGGTTCCAGGGCAAACACATGGCCGCCCAAGGTCAAGCCCATCAGTGTGCTGGTAGTGACTCTGTGATAACAAGAATGGGGAAAAAAACTTCTGCAGAGCAGCAGCAAAGAGAGGAGTGAGGATATGTGAGAGGAGCAGCCCTGCAGACTGTTCCAGGTCAGTGCAGAAGGAGGGGCAGGAGGTGTTCCAGGTGCTGGAGCTGAGGTTCCCCTGCAGCCCATGGGGAAGCCCATGGTGAAGGAGCTGTCTCCCTGCAGCCCATGGCAACTCGGCATCTGGGAAAGCTCTAAGCAGCTTCTTCCTTCTTCTTCTCTGAGAATTAGGCATCAGATTCAAACAAATAGGAATTACTGTCTTTTTAGTTATCTGCATGCTAACAGCTTCCCAAGCCTCTCTGAATCTAGCAGAAAATGGAAAAATCTAATTCATAGAACAGGACTAGAAACCATTTCCCCTCATGCTCTAATTAGATCATAAAAATGGGAAACATTTTTTATTTTTATTTTCTAAGAAGTGCTTCTCGGTGCAATTGATGCCTCTGTCTTGGAGTGGTTTTGTGCATTATCAGGGCAGTATCACTCACTAACAGATGGAAACCATAGGAATTATTTCCATCTGTTATGGGAAAGGAAAATCATTTTGCCTTTAAGTGGTGCAGCACAGGAAAATATCCAAGCTTACATTCTTTTTCAGGCGTATTTTCTTGGTGGGTTTTGATGTGAGTTTGAAGAATGTTGGGATGAGCTGTGCTCATTTCTGGCCTGCAGTGGCCACAGATGTTGTACAGGAGATCTGCACCCCTTTCTGTGGGGACATTCTTGTTGGTGGCCTCTGAGGTGGGGAGCAAGAAGGAGTGGATGTCACGTGGGCAACCAAATGCGGAAAGTGTTTTTCTCCATCTCTGTCCTACCATTTAATGCACCTATAAAATGGACATGGTCAAAATCCATACCTAGGCTTCCACCAAAGCATTCACTGAAGATCAGTCTATCAAAACCCATCAACAGCAAATGCTGCATGAAACCAAAATTCTGTGGAAACATTTCAGTGCTACCAATACACATGTGGCTAGTTTGGGAGATTATATCAAGCTGACCAAACTTTCTCCTATAGTACGTCAGCTGCCCTTCAAATTAGGGCACATCATAAGTGTGATATACCTTGACAGGTGTTTTGATGCTGCCCCAGGTGACAGACTGAGGATCAAGTCAGGAATGATAGCACAGGTTAGACTATTGTTAAAAATAGAGAATAGCATAGAATAGAATAGAGCAGAACAGACTAGTTCAGTTTGAAGGGACCTACAATGTTGATCTGGGCCAGCTGTCTGACTAGTTCAGGGCTGACCAAGAGCTAAAGCATGTTGTTAAGGTCATTGTCCAAATGCCTCTTAACCACTGACAGGCTTGGGGCATTGACCACCTCTTGTTTGGCTGCTGTCTTGGTAAGGAAATGCCTCCTAACATCCAGTCAGAACCTCCCCCGGTGCAGCATTCAACCATTCCCACATTTCCTGTCACTGGGTACCAGGCAAAAGAGCTCACCACCTCCCTTTCCACTTCCCCTCCTCAGGAAGTTGTAGAGAGCGGTGAGGTCACCCTCCAGCCTCTTTTAAACTAGACAAACCCAAAGCCACTCCTAACTGGACATGCCTTCCTTATGTGTCTTTAGTAGAAAAATAAAATTTTGAAAGCAGTTACCAGTAGTTTGGGGGTAGCTGTCAAACTGGAAGGGTTTTAGAGGTCCATATTCAAGGGATGTCACAGTCTAATCACAATTTCAAATTTCTGTTAATAAATTGGACATATTAAATAGCAAGTGGCATGCTATTTCATTTGTGGGGCCAAATTACAAGAACTTTGACAGCAGTGAAATTCAGCATCATCTATTGAACTGGAGAAAAGGTCTGAAATCAGTGGGATAGCATTCGATAAAAGACAGGTGAACACTTTGCACTTCAGAAGAAGTTGAATTCCCAATGCCATGCTAGCTGGACAGAATTAAAAACCTTGTGAGCATGTGAGTTATGATCTTTATATGAATGGAAAATAACTGTCTGAGCAGTTCTTCAGAAAAACATGTGGGGGTTGTAGAAGAACACAGACTGAATGTGAGCTGTCAGTGTGATCCTGCTGTAAAAATCAAGGCAGGACCCAGATACTCTCCAATAGCATTGTTGTCTGTCTTCTAGCATTTCTGAAGAGGCAAAAGAAGCTATTCTTCAGGAGGGAGAATGTAATACGTTGCTTGGAAAATTTATCCTCTTATCTCCATTAAATATAAAATTTTCCTCCTCCCAAGATCAGATGATGATGGGATTTCTTTGGTTTACAGAGGTTGGACTAAATAAACGAAGGATGTCTTCCCAGATCTCCAATCCTGCAATATAAAATCACAAGAATCCTATTAAAAATCATTTGCACAATAAAAATAAATGCAAACCTGCATCTTTAACAGCACAGATATTTAACTAGTCACAGGAAAACCACACCAATACAGTTTGAAGGACACTTTGTCCTGTGGACTTTTTGAGTCAAGACAAAACACTCTTTATCTTTGGCTCCAGTTGAAGATTCTGATCATCCTGCAGGGAGGGATTTCTTCAGAACCAAGTGCAGGGATAACAGCTTGTGCTGTGTGCACCTTTCCTGTACACAGATCAAACTGTTCTGTGTACAGAAATGGCAGGTTGGTGGTACTTCAGCTGTGAGGGTATTTTTTTATCACTTAGATTTTTTCTGGATCACTGTGCTAAAGATTATTTTCTTGGTTGGCATTACATAGATATAATAATGAGGTAGAGCAGAAATTCCCATGACATTGACATTTTGCATTTTGGGGCAAAAGGTGTGTTTTAAGTCCACTGCTTTCTGCTTTATTTGCCTGGCAATGGAGAATTTGCCTCTTTTGACAGCAGTGATAAACCATAAAAAAACCCAGAGCCACTTTAGTGTAAGCTGCAGAAAAGCAAGATGCAGACCTGCGTCTTGAGGTGGGGAAGAGCTGTGAATCAACACCTTCCTAGAGAACCAGACCTATGAGGCTCCTAGGCGTGGTGCAGGAGCAATTGGATGGTCTCAGTGACGTCACCTGTCCCACTGTACGATATTACTCTGGTACCAGCTCCAGGGACTGATGTCTGCCTTGGACCTGCTTTTTACCTGAGATATGGTACGCCACATCTCAGTCTGTAGAAAGGATCTGGATGAAAATCTGGGATGTAGTTTAGGTTACATGCTGGCTGAAGTAAACTTTGAGTCCTGGTTGCCTGTGCTGACACGTAAGTCAAGCTGGACATGCAAACAATGCATATTTAGCGGATGATCGCATTTCTGTTAAAATTTATGAGCCTCTTAAAGCTCCCAACCCATTCAAAATTACTGGATTGCTTCACCTTTTCTAATTTGAAGCCATGAAAAGACATTGGCAGCATCATTTAGAACATCTTCCCTGTCAAACCAAGAAGGGGACAGCAGCAGACACCCAGAACAGAAGACTGTTTTGGGTCTTGCATCAGCCAACCTGTGGTGTAAACATTTCTGCTCCAGCCAAGCAAAGATGTGTCTGCTGAGGTCAGCTCTGAGTTCAGCCCTTGGTGTGCCATTGCAGGATGGCAAAACCCATCCAGGGCACCTCCCAAAATCCTCTTGTTTTTAGGAAGGCAAGGGCCTTTCCTTGGCTCTCCCTCATTGCCACAAGAGGGCTCTGGGAAATCAGCTCAGCAGCCCTCAACAAGCAGATGTGCCCTTCTAGTTTGGCCCTTTAAGCTGCACTACACAATTGCAGAAGTCTGTAGAAAGGCAGCTGAGACTAGGCTGGCTTGGAAAAATATATTGGCAAAGGTCTGGAATAATCCACCAATATTAAACCTGCTGGGTGTCCACACAGCTGTTGCCTGTCAGGACAGTAGAAGAATCAGAATGGCTTCAGTCAGACAGGGGAATCAAACAGAGTGCTGCAAAGAGGGGCTGCACACAGGAAATCTAGGAGAAACCATCCAAAGAGAAGACCGTGCCTTCTCAGGCCTGATGCCGTCTGTTCTGCAGTGGGCTGGCTGCAGTTCTCCATTTCCACACCGGAGCCATGTCCTAGAAGTTTTACATTCACAGCCCAGACAGCCACATCTGTCCTGGTGCCTTTTCTTCTAGAGGCTCTGGTTTCATAGAGCAGCCAAGGCACAGACGGATGTCTGGTCTTCCTCACCATGGCAGGACAACGTGCTGAATGATGGCTTACACACCCAAGGAGAAGAGCCTTACACTTGGGTGACAGGACAATGGTCTAGGGCAGGAGGGAAGCATACACCAAATGCCATTTTAGCAGTACAAGTTTGGGAGGGGAAAATAGATCTTTTCTTTCCCAACCTTCCCACTCCGAAAGTAGCGGAAAGTTTGATAAGTGATTAAAGCATACACATGTCGCTCTCCTTCCTGTTTCTTGAACACATCAGAAGATGTAATGAAGTAGTAAATTTGGCACTTAGGTGGAGTATTGAAATCAAAGACAACAAGGCCTTTTTCTCATTTCTCCCCATTGTAATTTAGTTTAATTCACTTATTCTATAGTAATTTAAGTAAATGACCAGGAAATTATGAGCTCTTTGCTGCACGCCATTTTGTGATGATGAGTTCATTCAGCTTTTTCTTAAATGTCACAGATGGTTACAAATGAAAGCCCAGAATGAGGTGGACTCACTCACTAGACACAGGCTGAAGGGGAGAGGAGGAATTCCCCTCATTTTAGTATTTCCTCTTCATTCAGCAGACTTAAACTATTCTCAAACCCTCTAAGCAGATGTATTTGGGGGAAATACCAGCCAAATAGGATGATGTGATCAAAGATACCCGTGTATGTAGAATTGTTTAAGAAAAGCTCTCCTGTTATGTCCCAAACTAGTATAATGAATAAAACCATGGGATAGAGGCAG